>NC_004328.3:1337500-1445207 GCF_000002765.6 Plasmodium falciparum 3D7 | reverse complement strand
TGAACCCTAAACCCTAAACCTAAACCCTAAACCCTGAACCCTAAACCCTGAACCCTAAACCCTGAACCCTAAACCCTGAACCCTAAACCCTAAACCCTAAAACCCTGAACCCTAAACCCTGAACCCTAAACCCTAAACCCTAAACCCTAAACCCTAAACCCTAAACCCTGAACCCTAAACCCTAAACCCTGAACCCTAAACCCTAAACCTAAACCCTGAACCCTGAACCCTGAAACCCTAAACCCTGAACCCTAAACCCTAAACCCTAAACCCTAAACCCTAAACCTAAACCCTAAACCTTGAACCCTAAACCCTGAACCCTGAACCCTAAACCCTGAACCCTGAACCCTGAACCCTAAACCCTGAACCCTAAACCCTGAACCCTGAACCCTAAACCCTGAACCCTAAACCCTAAACCCTAAACCCTGAACCCTAAACCCTAAACCCTAAACCCTGAACCCTAAACCCTAAACCTAAACCCTGAACCCTGAACCCATGAACTATCTTTCTTACTTCTTCTTTTACTATTTCTAGGTCTTATGTTGTATTTAGAGTAGTAATATTACTTGATTAGTAGTTCATATTCATCTTATGTAGGTCATATGTTCTTATAAGGTGCACCTACATGCATAATGTCATCCAATATATGTCATTTAGTAGTACTATGATGACTTATATGAGCATTATCCTGCTCATTACTTCATCTACTATCCTTATGGTACCTTACTATTACTAATTCTGTCTCTTCAGGTGCACTAACATGCACAATAATGTCAATTGTAACTCAATTTTTACTACTATCATGACTTATATCATATTTATTGTACTTCTTAGGTCAATTATGGTCTATATCTTACCCTTTTATTACTATTTTTATGTTCTATGTAGCACTTATGTGCACAATTATGTTCAATATTAGTCATTTATTACTACTATTCTCACTTAGGTCATCATTATTCTACACTTAACGTCATCTACTATCATTATTGTACCTTACTATTACCAAATCCAGGTCTAATGTTGCACTTACATGCACAATAATGTCAATCCTAAGTCATCTTTTACTACTATCATCACTTAAGTCTTCATTATTCTACTTGTCAGGTCAACTATCATCTTTATCTTACCTAACTATTACTATTTTCATGTACTATATTGCACTTACATGCACAATAACATCCAATTTAAGTCAACTACTACTACTATTCTCACATAAGTTGCCATTCTTCTACATTTAACTTCATTTACTAACATAATCTTACCTCACTACTACCAAATTCATGTTCTTAGTTGCACTTACATGCACAATAATGTCAATCCTAAGTCATCTACTACTACTATTATCACTTATATCATCATTATTCTACTTCATAAGTGAATTATAACCTTTATCTTACCTAAATATAACTCTTTTCATGTCCAACATAGCACTTATATGCACAATAATGTCCAACATGAGTCATTTACTACTACTTTGTTGACTTAGTTCATCATTATCTCACTTATAACGTCATCTACTAACATCATCTTACCTAACAAGTACTAATTCCATACCCAATTACTACTTATTATTGTCATATGTTGCACTTTAATGCACAATAATCACCAACATAACTCATTTACTACTACTAACCTCATTTATATCATCATAATTCTACTTCTTAGGTCAATTACTATCATTATGTTACCCAACTACTACCAATTTTATGTCCTACGTTGCACTTAGATGCACAAACATGTCCAATATAACTCATTTACTACTACTAACTTCACTTATATAATTATCATTCTACTTCATGGGTCAACTATTACCTTCATCTTACCCAATTACTACTAAATCTATGTCCAATGTTGCACTTACATGCACAATAGGGTCCAACATAACTCATTTACTACTACTAACCTGAATTATATCATCATTATTCTACTTCATGGGTCAACTATTACCTTCATCTTACCTAATTACTACTAAATCTATGTCCAATGTTACACCTAGATGCACAATCATGTCCAACATAACTCATTTACTACTACTATTGTGTCATTATTCATCACTATGGTACCTCTAACATCATCTACTAACTCCACTTCACTCAACTACTACTCACTTGGCCTCCATTTTGTACTACTATTTGTCATTTCATGCACCATCATGCACAATAATGTCCAATTTGTCTTCATTATTACTGCTTTTACCTTACTACAACATCATTTACTACTATAGAATGCCCATATATCTACGACTCCGGGTTTAGCTTTACTATAACTTGTTGTTTCTTACTACTACCCACACTTATAATTATACTACTTCCACCATTACTTACCAATTCCGGGTTTAGCTTTACTATAACTTGGTGTTTCTTGCTACTACACACACTTCTAATACTACTACTTCCTCTATTTAATTACCAATTCCGCGTTTAGCTTCAACATATTACAGTGTTTTACCACCTTGTGTTCCACCTCACTAGTGGTGTTGCACTAAGGTTCAAGGTTCTCGGGCTGTTTCTTTAGCTTAGGGGGGGTAAATATAGTGGTATGTCGTTGTATATGTGTGTGTGTGAAGGGGTAGTACCACTAGTTTTGTAGTTGTGGGATGTTATGTTTTTGGTTTTGTTATGTGTTTGTAGTTATGTGGATGTTGTTTGTTGGGTTAGTTGTACCCATTTGTGGTCATGGTTCACCAATTTTTGAAAAATTTTTTTTTTTTTTTTTCGGACTTCTAACTATCACATTGATGTCTCCTTGATGTGTTTTTAATGATGAAATGGTTTTTTTTAATTTTCATGAAAATTTTTCAAAATCGAAATTTTCAGCTACCTGCACCTCATGCATGGATGATGTTGTAGATGATGTCGTTTTTGTTATACTATGTTGTGTGCATGATATATATGTGATGTGTTGACGTTGTGGATGTGTCCTTTATCTACATTATGATTTACATTTATGCTTTTGTGTGCATTATGCTACTACTTATATGCATGGAGGTGCATTTTTTTACTTACATCGCCATTTTTACTATCATATGAGTTCACTCAGTTAATTTACTTCTGTTTTCATTCTCTCCTTGGTTGGACTAAATGGTTCCAAATGTCAAACAAACTGAGGAAGATGTGTGCAAACTGGAGGAATAAATTCTTTTTTTACAATTTATGACATGCACCTCTTTGCATTTAACAATGATGAACTTACTAACTGCCAATAATTACTACTTCCGAACAACATCTTCCTCTTTTTCATGAACTCATAATTATAATGTCCAAAATTACTATTCCATATTCTATTTCATGTCTCCTTTGCACACATTTTTACTAAAACAACCTCATTTTTTGCTCATCTATGGTCACTTACCAACTAATGAACACGTCCAACGTGAATTACTAAACGTCAACTTTCATCCTAACAACTCCAAATACGTCTATCTCATTTTTCATTTTTCATCAAAATTTCCATTCCCTAATTACCCCCAAAACACTGTCATTTGTACTTAATCATTCCATTATGGTGCATGGTAGTGCAATTCATACTTACTTTGACACTACTATTACTAACATATTAACTCATACAATACATAATCATCCTCTGTTTATTCATTGTTATGACATTGTTTTGATTTTGGACTAAATTTCCCCTTGCACTTTCCTTGCACAATTGACATGCACTTCCTCGCATCTAATTACTATAACATTGCACACACATTTTTAACATCAAAATCTTGACTTTTCATCACTTACTATGTAGGAAAATGGTCCAACATTCCCCAAATATTACTACTTTCCCATAGTAAAAATTTACCCATTTTTGAAATTTTTCATAGGGGGGGGTATTGCTCTTTTGGCCAATTTTTCATGAAAATTTTGGACCATTTTTTCAACTAATTGTCACAACTACTTCAATCAAAAGCTATTACTGCTGCATTTAGGTGCAAACTATTCCTATTATTATGATTTTTTGGTCATCCAAATTTTGGCCTTCATTTTCGACCAAAAAACGTCTTTACTATTCCCACACAAAATTGTATAGACAACATTCGAATATGTCATTACAAAATTATGGTTCGATATTTTGTCCTACAACTCATTAATAACATGCACGCTTAATATTTCTTTGTCAAAATGGTACTTCTTTTATAGGGGGAAATTGAACTGGAAATTCGGGTTTTAGACCCATTTTCTACAACATCATAAAAATTTCACACGCACTTCATTACTATTCCATCATATAGTCCATGATCAACTATACATACAAAATGGTAGCACATACTTCCCACTACGTTTATATTTTGTGTGCAACTGCTTTTTCCTTCATAGTCCATTTTCCCCTAGCACTTTGCTTGCACAATTCATATGCACTTCAAGGCATTTCATTACTATAACTTTGCACACACATTTTTAACATCAAAATATGAATTCTGGGTCACTTACTATATGGTCAAATACTCCAATTTTCTCTTAACATTACTACTTTCACGTACTAAAAAATGTCCCATTTTTCAAATTTTTCATAGGGGGGGGTATATCAATTTTTGTCAATTTTTCATAAAATTTTGGGTCCATTTTTTCACTTAATCGCAACAACTACTTCAATCAAAAGCTAATACTGCTGCATTTAAGTGCTTGATATTCCTATAATTACGATTTTTTGGTCATCCAAATTTTGGCCTTGATTTTCGACCAAAAGACGTCTTTACTATTCTCACACAAAATTATATAGACAACATCCGAACATGTCATTACAAAATTATGCTTCCATATTTTGTCCTACAACTCATTAATCACATGCATGCTTAATATTTCTTGGTCAAAATGGTACTTCTTTTAAAGGGCGAAAAAAATTGGAAATTCGGGTTTTAGACCCATTTTCTACAACATCAACAAAATATGGTACATAATTTCTATTTACTCCATCATATAGTCCATGATTAACTATACATACAAAATGGTACTATATGTGTCCAACATTGTCTATATTTTGTGTGCACTTTATTTTTCATTCATAGTCAATTTTCCCCTAGCACTTTCGCTGCACAATTGACATGCACTTCAAAGCATTTCATTACTATACTTTTGCACACACAATTTTAACATCAAAATATGAATTTTGGGTCACCAACTATGTGGAAAAATGGTGTACTGTTACCCACTTACTCCACATTTGTGGTACTAAAAAATCACCACTTTTTGACAATTTTCATAGGGGGGGGTATATCAATTTTTCTCAATTTTTCATAAAATTTTTGGTCCATTTTTTGGACACAACGTACAAAGTACCCCATTTTACTCGCAATAACGCTGCATTTTGGTGCCGGGGGTTTCTACGCTTATGTTTTGAATATTTCAATTTTTTGGCCGTTTTTGGGCAGGGAAAACATGGGGCAATTGTTCCTTTACATATACGTTTATCACTGTTGTGGTAATAGATATATATAGTTTATGGTCCAGAATTTGTGTTCCCACTATTTACTATCCCTTGAAACCATTATATTAGTCAAAAAACGACATCGAATTTATAGGGGAAACGAAACCGGAAATTCGGGTTTTAGGGCCAAATTATACAATATAACTGCCACTAGGTACGCCAACATGGATGTGTCTATCATATAGTCCGTGATCAACTATACATACTACGTGGTACTACATGTGTTCTACATCACACGCGTGGTGTTTAATCACCATTTTTTCATTGTACCCAATTTTCCCCTAGCACTTTGGGTGCACAATTGACATGCACTTCAAAGCATTTGATGATTATGATGTTGCACACACGATGTTAACATCGCAATCAAAATTGTGGGTCACCAACTATGTGGTAATGTACCCTACTATACCCCACATACTCCAGATTTCACGTAGTAAAAAATCACCACTTTTCCACATTTCCAATAGGGGGGGGTATATCACTTTTTGGATATTTTTCATAAAATTTTGGGACCAAAAATAAAAATTCCCGTAGCGACCAGTTCATTCGACTCAGAATACCGCTGCATCGCGGTGCAGGGGGTTCCCGCCACTGTTTTTGAAAATTTTGTTTTTTGGGCCCTTTTTGAGAAGGTGCTTAAACCCCTCGCCTGGTGTTTTTACCATATATTTTTTCCCCTTTTTTACTTTTCCTAATAGTTTTAAGTGGTTTTCCAACCTTGTGGATATCGTTAATTTTGGGGCCCGAAATTTACATGTGTCCAAATATTCGTGGTGGTTATACACAGTGGTCGACCGCACATAGTGGGGTTACATGATTCCACTAGGCCAAAAATTTAGTGGTGTAATAATATAGTACATTTTTATGTACCAAACAAAAACTATAGGTAAAAATGTGTGCAACTAATGTGGTGTTGTGCCAGTGGTGCAAACACGTACTGTTTTATATACCCCATATTATGGGTATAAAAGTACCCCACTAGGCCAAAAAGTGGTACATAAAATTTAGTGGAGGTATAATATGGTACATTTTTATAGTTCGATCAAAAACTATAGGCAATTTTATGTGTGATGGAAGTAGTAAAATTAGGGTAGTCCATTTACCCTATGTTTTATATACCGACATTTTGGTTCCCTTTGTACCCAAAAATTAGTACCCAAAATTGCATGCATATTAGAGGTAGTAAATGTGGGTGCACACATAGTACTAATATTTGTCCATGTAGTAAGTGTCCATCTCTTCGTATATCAAAGTTAATATGGGATATGTTGGGTCATTTTATGTCGAAAAAACGACATCATTTCTGCCATTTCTACACATTTAGTACTATCATAACTATACATGTTAATGTCATAAGTGCGATGTTAGTACTTCATTCTTCATTGGATGTAGTACACTTTGTGTTGGTGGTGTCATAAAATTTGCATGCTATGTTTTTAATCATTAATTTTATCATGCAACTTTTTTGTCGCACCTTTTATACTATAAACTGTTTCTTTTTGCATGCAAATTTACCTTTATTGCACACATTCATGCACCTTTACGCACATCATACCATTACTGTTGCACACAAGTGGCACAGAAATCATATGATGTCGGGTTACGTCTGACCATTCATCTTTATTCACACACAAATATTTGTTCAAACAATATTTATATATTTGTACATCCATTTTATCAATATTGTTTTAACTTATGTGTTCCATTATGTGTGCATGTCATGTATGTTTCTTCCAATATTGGTAGAACCTCTTTATGCGATGTTGTTTTAGAGGTGCCTTCCATTATTACTATCATCTTACTACTTCATTACTACTACGTTAGTATTACTTCTGTACTGCTGACTTAGTGGTATATTACTACTACCTTGGTATTACTTCATTACTACTAACTTACTGCTACATTACTACTACCTTAGTACTACTTCATTACTACTAACTTACTACTACATTACTACTATCATAACTATTTATGTTAATGTGGTAGGTGCGATGTTAGTACTTCATTCTTTATTGTTTGTGATGCACTTTGTGTGTGTGTTATCATAAATTTTGCATGCTCTGTTTTTAATCGTCTTTTTTATCTTGTAACATTTGCATATTCTATTATATACCATAAAATGCCTGTTTTTGCATGCAAATTTACCTTTATTGCACACATTTATGCACCTATGTGCAGGTTACATCATCATAGATGCACACACTTACTACTAACTTACTACTATTAACTTACTGCTACATTACTACGACATCATTACTACTTCTACAACGATATCATTACTACTTCTACAACGATATCATTACTACTAACTTACTACTACTTCATTACTACTTCTTCAACGACATCACTACTACCTTAGTACTACCTTACTACTACTTTTACAACGACATCATTACTACTTTTACAATACTTCGTTAGTACTATATGACTACTACTACATTACTACGACATCATTACTACTAACTTAGTACTACTAACTTACTACTACTTCTTTAGTACTACTAACTTAGTATTACTAACTTACTACTACTTCATTACTACTTCATTACTACTTCATTACTACTACCTTAGTACTACTAACTTACTACTAACTTACTGCTACATTACTACGACATCAATACTAGTTCTATAACAACATCATTACTACTTCTACAACTACTTCCTTACTACTATCTGACTACTGCTTCATTAATACTAACTTACTACTAACTTACTACTAACTTAATACTACTAACTTACTACGACATCAGTACTACTTCTACAATGACATTACTACTTCATCACTACTAACTTACTACTATATTACTACTACGACATCATTAGTACTACATGACTACTACTTCATCACTACTATCTTACTCCTACATTACTACGACATGAGTACTAATTCTACAATGACATTACTACTTCATTACTACTACCTTAGTACTACTTCATTACTACTAGTACTACAACTACTACTACGACATCAGTATTACTACCTTACTATTACATGACTACTACCTTACTACTACATTTCTACTACCTTAGTACTACTTTATTACTACTACTTCATTACTACTAACTTATTACTTCTACAACGACATCGTTAATTCTACATGACTACTACTTCTTTACTACTATCTTACTACTACTAACTTACTACTACTTCATTACTACTTCATTACTACTTCATTACTACTTCATTACTACTTCATTACTACTTGTAGAACCACATCATTACTACTTGTACAACTACTTCGTTACTACTATCTGACTACTACTTCATTAATTCTAACTTACTACTAACTTAATACTACTAACTTACTACTAACTTAATACTACTAACTTACTACGACATCAGTACTGCTTCTACATCGACATTAGTACTTCATTAATACTAACTTACTGATACATTACTTCTACTTCATTACTAACTTATTACTAACTTACTACGACATCAGTATTAATTCTACAATGACATTACTACTAACTTACTACTACGTTACTTCTACTTCATTACTAACTTACTACTAACTTACTGATACATTACTTCTACTTCATTACTAACTTACTACGACATCACTACTACTTCTACAACGACAGCATTACTACTATCTTACTACGATATCAGTTCTTCTTCATTACTACTAGCTTATTACATCATTAGTACTAACTTCCTAGTACATGACTATTACTTCAGTACTACTAACTTACTACTATCTTAGTACTACTTACTTACTACTATCTTAGTACTACTTACTTACTACTAAGTTACTACTACTAACTTACTGATACATTACTTCTACTTCATTACTAACTTACTACTAACTTACTACGACATCAATACTAGTTCTATAACGACATCATTATTACTACCTTACTACGACATCAGTTCTTCTTCATTACTACTAGCTTATTACATCATTAGTACTAACTTCCTAGTACATGACTATTACTTCAGTACTACTAACTTACTACTATCTTAGTACTACTTACTTACTACTATCTTAGTACTACTTACTTACTACTACGTTACTTCTACTTCATTACTAACTTACTACTCACTTACTGATACATTACTTCGACTTCATTACTAACTTACTACTACGACATTACTACTTCATTACTACTTCCTACCTTACTACGACATCATCTCTACTACTACTACTACTACATTACTACGACATCAATACTAATTCTATAATGACATTACTACTAACTTACTACTAACAACATCACTTACATGATTACTTACATGACTACTAACATGACTACTAACAACATCACTTACATGATTACTTACATGACTACTAACATGACTACTTACATGACTACTAACATTACTACTATCATGATCACTAACATGACTACTTACATGACTACTAACAACATCACTTACATGACTACTAACGTCATCACTAACATAGTAACTAACAACATCACTAACATGACTACTTACATGACTACTAACATAACTACTAACATGACTACTTACATGAATACTTACATGACTACTAACATCATCATTAACAACATCACTTACATGACTACTAACAACATCACTAACATGACTACTAACTTACTACTAACATGATTACTTACATGACTACTAACATCACTACTAACAACATCACTTACATGACTACTTACATGACCACTAACATCATAACCAACATAGTAACTAACAACATCACTTACATGACTACTAACATCATCACAACTAACATCATCACTTACATGATTACTTACATGTCTACTAACTTGACTACTAACTTGACTACTAACATGAATACTAACATCATAACTAACATGACTACTAATATGACTACTAACAACATCACTAACATAGTAACTAACAACATCACTAACATAGTAACTAACAACATCACTAACATGACTACTAAGATAATTACTAACATCATCATTAACATCACTACTAACATGACTACAAACATCATTACTAACATGACTACTAACATAGTAACTAACATCATTACTAACATGACTACTAACAACATCACTAACATGACTACTAACATTACTACTTACATGACTACTTACATGACTTCTAACATAGTAACTAACAACATCACTAACATCATTACTAACATCACTAGTAACTTAGGTCTTAATTGTACTAACCCTGTCTCATCATTACTAAGGTCTTTAGTTAACTAATGTGGATCTTAACTCACTAGGGTCTTATCTTAACTAATACAGGTCTTACGTTCACTAATATAGGTCCTAAGTTCACTAACTGAGATCATACTTCTTCTAACTTAGGTCATACTTCTACTAACATAAGTCTAAACTTGACTAACATAGGTCTTAGGTTGACTAACTTAGGTTTTACTTTCACTATGTGAGGTCCTTTTACTAACATAGGTCTTACGTTCATTAATTGAGTTCTTAACTTCACTAACATAGGTCTTAACTTGACTAACATATGTCCTAACATTAGTAATGTAGGTCTTAACTTCAGTAAGTTAGGTCTTACTTTTACTAACTTAGGTCTTACTTTCACTAACTGAGGTCATACTTCGACTAATATAGGTCTTACTTTCACTAACCTAAGTCTTACTTTTACTAACATAGGTCTTACGTGGACTAATATAGGTCTTACTCTCACTCATATAGGTCTTATGTTTAGTAACTTAGGTCTTAACGTAACTAACTAAGGTCATACAATTACTAACCTAAGTCATTAAGGTACTTACTTAGGTCCTAACGTAACTAATATAGGTCTTATAGTTACTAACTAAGGTCTTACTTTCACTAACTGAGATCATACTTCTTCTAACTTAGGTCTTACTTTTACTAACTTAGGTCTTACTTTTACTAACATAGGTCCTAACATTAGTAATGTAGGTCTTACATTCATTCATATAGGTCTTATGGTAACTAACTAACGTCTTACCTTCACTCATATAGGTCTTACTTTCACTAACACAGGTCTTACTTTCACTCATATAGGTCTTAATATTACTCACTTAAGTCATTAAGGTACTAACTTAGGTCCTAAGGTAACTAATATAGGTCTTAACTACAGAAACGTAAGTCTTAAGTTCACTAACTTAGGTCTTAAGGTAACTAGTATAGGTCCTAACTACAGTAATGTAAGTCTTAAGGTAACTAATATAGGTCCTAACATTATATACTTAGGTCTTAATGTAACTAACGTAGGTCTTAACTTAGCAAATATTGGTCCTAGCTACAGTAACGTAGGTCTTAAGTTGACTAACATAGGTCTTAACTTAGCTAACATAGGTCTTATCTTCATTCATATAAGTTTTACTTTTACTGACATAGGTCATACTTCGACTAACTCAGGTCTTAACTTAACTAAGTAAGGTCATACTTTTACTAACTTAGGTTTTAACTTCACTAACTAAGATCTTAACTTAACTAACTTAGGTCTTAATTTAGCTAACATAGGTCTTAACTTGACTAGCATAGGTCTTAAGGTAACTAATATAGGTCTTACGTCATCTAACTTAGACCTTAATTTCACTAATATAGATCTTAAGGTTACTAACATACGTCTTAACTTCAGTAAGTTAGGTCTTACTTTTACTAACTTATGTCTTAAATTCAGTAACTAAGGTCATACTTTTACTAACTTAGGTCTTAACGTAACTAACTAAGGTCTTAACGTAACTAACTAACGTCATACAATTACTAACCTAAGTCATTAAGGTACTTACTTAGGTCCTAACGTAACTAATATAGGTCTTATGGTTACTAACTAAGGTCTTACTGTTACTAATATTGGTCTTAAGCTTACTAATTTAGGTCATGTAGATACTAACATAGGTCTTAAGGTTACTCACACAAGTCATTATATTACTAAGTTAAGTCCTAACTTAACTAATATAGGTCATAAGTTTAATAACCTAAGTCATTAAGGTACTAACTTAGGTCTTAACTTCAGTAACTTAGGTCTTACGTTCACTGATATACGTCTTAACTTGACTAACATAGGTCTTAACTTGACTTACTTAGGTCTTAACTTAACAAATATAGGTCCTAACATTACTAACTTTCGTCTTAAGGTTACTATCTTAGGTCTTAAGGTAAGTAATATAGGTCTTAAGGTCACTAACATAAGTCATTAAGGTACTTTGTTTGGTCTTAACTTAACAAATATAGGTCCTAACATTACTAACTTTCGTCTTAAGGTTACTATCTTAGGTCTTACATTCACTGATATAGGTCTTATGATTACTAACTAAGGTCCTAACTTAACTAATATAGGTCATAAAATTACTAAGCTAAGTCATTAAGGTACTAACTAAGGTCTTACATTCACTAACATGGGTCATAACTTGACTAACGTGGGTCTTACCTTCACTGATATAGGTCTTACTTTTACTAACTGAGGTCTTACTTTCACTCATATAGGTCTTAATATTACTCACTTAAGTCATTAAAATACTAACTTAGGTCCTAACGTAGATCCTAACATAACCAATATAGGTCCTAACTACACTAACTTAGGTCTTACTTCTACTAACTTAGGTCTTACTTTTACTAACATAGGTCCTAACTTAACTAACTTAGGTCTTAATTTCAACTAACTTAGGTCTTAACTTGACTAACATAGGTCTTAACTTGACTAACATAGGTCTTAGGTTAACTAACTAAGGTCAGACTTGGACTTATATAGGTCTTAACGTAACTAACTAAGGTCTTACTCTCACTGATATAGGTCTTACTTTCACTAAGTGAGGTCCTTCTTTTACTAACATAGGTCTTACTTTCACTAACTGAGATCATACTTCTTCTAACTTAGGTCTTACCTTTACTAACATAGGTCTTACATTTACTAACTAAGGTCTTAACATGACTAACTAAGGTCTTACTTTTACTAACTTAGGTCATAACTTCACTAACTGAGGTCATACGTTTACTAACTCAGGTCTTACTTTTACTAACATAGGTCTTATGTTAACTAACTCTGGTCCTACTATTACTAACTTAGGTCTTAACATAACTAACTAAGGTCATACTTCGACTAACGTAGATCTTTCCTTAACTAACTTAGGTCTTACATTTACTAACTTAGGTCATACTTTCACTAATATACGTCTTAGCTTAACAAACTTAGGTCTTACATTCACTAATATACATCTTAAGGTTATTAACATACGTCTTAACTTCAGTAAGTTAGGTCTTACTTTTACTAACTAAGGTCATACTTGGACTAACATAGGTCTTAACTTGACTAACATGTGTCTTACATTAACTAACTTAGGTCTTAAGGTCACTAACATAAGTCATTAAGGTACTAATTTTGGTCTTAACTTAACAAATATAGGTCATAAAATTACTAAGCTAAGTCATTAAGGTATTAACTTAGGTCTTACTTTCACTAACTTAGGTCCTAACATAACTAACATAGGTCCTAATTTGACTAACATAGGTCTTAACTTGACTAACATAGGTCTTAACGTAACTAACTAAGATCTTAACGTAACTAACTAAGGTCCTAATTTGACTAACATAGGTCCTAACATTAGTAATGTAGGTCTTACCTTTACTAACATAGGTCTTACTTTTACTAACATAGGTCTTACTTTCACTAACTTAAGTCTTACTTTTACTAACATAGATCATACTTCGACTAACTAAGGTCTTACGTTTACTAACATAGGTCTTAACTTCACTAACATAGGTCTTATTTTCACTGATATAGGCCTTAAGGTTACTATCTTAGGTCTTAAGGTACTAAGTTTGGTCTTACCTTTACTAACTTAGATCTTAACTCAACTAACTCAGACTTTACTTTCACTAATATAGGTCCTATCATAACTAACATAGGACTTATCTTAACTAATTCTGGTCCTACTATTACTAACATAGGTCTTAACTTGACTAACTAAGTTCTTACTTTAACGAACTAAGGTCTTACTTTTACTAACTAAGGTCATACTTTTACTAACTTAGATCTTAAATTAAGTAAGAAAGGTCATACTTCAACTAACATAGGTGTTAAGTTAACTAACTAAGGTCAGACTTCAACTTATATAGGTCTTAACTTTACTAAGTGTGGTTCTGCGATTACTAACATAGGTCTTAAGTTAACTAACTAAGGTCACACTTCGACTTATATAGGTCTTAACTTTACTAAGTGTGGTTCTACGATTACTAACTTAGGTCATACTTCTACTAACTAAGGTCTTAACTTAACTAACTCAGACCTTACTTATACTAATATAGGTCCTATTTTAACTAACATAAGGTCTTAACTTGACTAACATAGGTCTTAACTTGACTAACATAGGTCCTAACATTAGTAATGTAGGTCTCACATTCACTAACTTAGGACCTAACTACAGTAACGTAGGTCTTAAAGTAACTAATATAGGTCCTAAGATCATGAAAGTAGGTCCAGAGATACTTAATGTAGGTCCTAACATAACTAATATAGGTGTTAATTGTGCTAACATAGGTCTTAAATAACTATTATAGGTCTTAAGATCATGAAAGTAGATCCAGAGATACCTAATATAGGTCCTAATGTAGGTAATATAGGTCTTAACTTAACTAATATAGGTCCATAGATACCTAATATAGGTCCTAAGATCATGAAAGTAGATCCAGAGATACCTAATATAGGTCCTAAGATCATGAAAGTAGGTCCTAACATAACTAATATAGGTCTTAATAAACTAACCTAGGTCTTAGGTTAACTAATATAGGTCTTAATAAACTAAACTAGGTCTTAAGTTAACTAATATAGGTCCTAAGATCATGAAAGTACATCCAGAGATACTTAATGTAGGTCTTACTTTAACTAATATAGGTCCTAATATCATGAAAGTAGGTCCAGAGATACCTAATATAGGTCCTAATGTAGGTAATATAGGTGTTAAAGTAACTAACGTAGGCCCTTATATACCTAATATAGGTCCTAAGCTTACTAAGTTAGGTCATATAGGTACTAATATAAATCGTAAGTTCACTAACTTAGGTCTTAAGCTTACTAATCTAGGTCATAAAGGTACTAATATAGTTCTTAATAAACTAACCTATGTCTTAAGTTAACTAATATAGGTCCTAAGATCATGAAAGTAGGTCCAGAGATACCTAATGTACGTCCTAATGTAGGTAATATAGGTCTTAAAGTAACTAACGTAGGCCCTAATATACCTAATATAGGTCCTAAGCTTATTAAGTTAGGTCATATATGTACTAATATAAGTCGTAAGTTCACTAACTTAGGTCCTAAACTTACTAATTTAGGTCTTAAAGGTACTAATATAGGTCTTAATAAACTAACCTAGGTCTTAGGTTAACTAATATAGGTCTTAAGCTTACTAATTTAGGTCATAAAGGTGCAAGTATAGGTCTTAATAAACTAACCTAGGTCCTAAGTTAACTAATATAGGTCCTAAGATCATAAAAGTAGGTCCAGAGATACCTAATGTAGGTCCTAATGTAGGTAATATAGGTCTTACTATAACTAATATAGGTCCTAAAATCATGAAAGTAGGTCCAGAGATACCTAATATAGGTCCTAATGTAGCTAATATAGGTCTTAGGTTAACTAATATAGGTCTTAATAAACTAACCTAGGTCTTAGGTTAACTAATATAGGTCCTAAGATCATGAAAGTAGATCCAGAGATACCTAGTGTAGGTCCTAATGTAGGTAATATAGGTCTTAAAGTAACTAACGTAGGCCCTAAGCTTACTAATTTATGTCCTATAGGTACGAATATAGGTCTTAGCATTACTAAATTCCGTCTTAAAAAGTAGTGCACCTATGGTGCACCTTCAAAAAAATAGTGGATCTAAACCAAGTGTTAGATAAACACTGGTTCGTGGTAATACAACACATGTGGTGGTCATACCACACAAGTGGTGTTTTGTCACATGTGTTGCTTTTACCTAAAACCAAGTGTTGGATAAAGACTGGTTCGTGGTGATAACACACAAGTGGTGTTTTGTCACATGTGTTGCTTTTACCTAAAACCAAGTGTTGGATAAACACGGCTTCGTGGTAATACAACACATGTGGTGGTCATACCACACAAGTGGTGGTTCTTCACAAAATAGTGGTGCTTTTACCTAAAACCTAGTGTTTAAAAATAGTGGAGCTACCTAAAACCAAGTGTTGGATAAACACTGCTTCGTGGTAATACAACACAAGTTGTGGTAATACCACACATACGTGGTAATATAACACATATATAGTGATACCACACATGTTGGTTATACCACATATATAGTGATACCACACATACGTGGTAATACCACATATATAGTGATACCACACATACGTGGTGATACCACATATATAGTGATACCACACAAGTGGTGTTTTGTCACATGTGTTGCTTTTACCTAAAACCAAGTGTTCAAAAATAGTGGATATACCATAAACCCAGTGGTCAAAAAAATTGTGTGCATGGTGGTGTAACTTTTTTTCCATGCATAGTGGTGCGACTTATTATATTGTGCATGGTGGTGCGACTTTATTGTGCATGGAGGTGCGAATTTCTATTTTCGTGCATGGTGGTGCAACTTGATAAACACTGCATGGAGGTGCGAATTTCTATTTTCGTGCAACTAGGTGCGCTTTAAAAAAATTTTAGGATCTAGGTCTTGTCTCAAAAAAAAAAAAAAAAAAAATTTTTTTTAAATCTTAAAAATAGGAAAAACAAATGTACGTTTTAAAAAAAAGAAAAAAAAAAAAAAAAAAAAAAAAAAAAAATTTTTTTTTTTTACGTCTTAAAAATAGGAAAAACAAATGTACGTTTTAAAAAAAAGAAAAAAAAAAAAAAAAAAAAAAAAAATTTTTTTGTCTCAAAAAAAAAAATTGTGGATCTAGGTCCGGCTTAAAAAAAAAAAATTGTGGATCTAGTCTTAAAAAATAAGGACCTAGTCTTAAAATAAAAGGATCTAGTCTTTGGGGTTCCCATGTACCAGGGTTAAGGATATACTTTTTTGGGTTTAAAAATTTTTGGGGTTCCCATGTGCCAGGGTTAAGGGTATAACTTTAGGGGTTAGGGTTTATATATGGATTATATGTATAATTGTTGAGTAGGTATATATTTTGTTTACATTTTCATGTATGTTTTGTATCTTATATGGTTTTATTGTTATATATGTAAAGGATCTATAGCTACTATATAAAGATCTGTATTCTCATAGAACGTAAGGATCTATATATTGTACCTAATTATATATGATAAGGATATATACATCCGCCATGCAAGTATAAATATATATATATATATGTATGTGGAAGTATAATGTTAACGAACATATCTGTTCATCAAGGTAATTTCATACATATGTGATATTCATATTACAGTGTCATAAGGACCAAGAAATAATAATTTAAAGTAGAATTAAGAGAAGAAGCCTATACTAAAATATGGAAGTAACGAAATCCATAGCAATGTAAGTACAAAAAATATGAAAATCGAAATGGAAGATACCATAAAATCGAAATCGTGCACGGACACATGCAGTAACCGAGAATTATTATATATATATATATATATATGTATATTTGATTGAAGAATACGTATGCCTTTATGTATATATTAATGGTATCAAGAATACGTATGCTTATATATATATGTATATATATATTTATATATTTTATATAAAACACTAAATATAAAAATTATTATAATTATTAATTTAATCATTTTTTTTTATCTTCTTGTTACCAAATATATATATTTTTTTTATTTCTATATCGATACGTTCTTGTTCTTGTTCTCGATGTTATATCTACGTTATACTACAGGATATGTCATATATTATATAATATATTATATATTACATTATGAAAAAAAATAAGAATAAAAAATATTATATTTATAATGTATTATTTTTAATATAATGAAAAATATAAATATATATATATATATATATGCATATATATTTTTTTATGTAGATATATGATAGATAGTATGGATAGAGAGAAACAGAAGAACATATTTGCCTCTTTTGTTATCTCTAAAATATATATATAATAAATTAAAATAAGGCGGAAAAAAAAAAATATATTAAGGTTTATAATTAAATATAGAAACATGTTGTATATTTTTATATGTTTGTATTTTCGTATTTTTTTTTTTTCTCATATATAATTTTACAAAATATATAAAACATAAGAAAATAATATATGTAATTAAATATATAAATAAAAGAATACATAATATATATAATATTTTTCATAAAATGTAATTGTTGTTTTTTTTTTTGTTAGAATATTTAAATTTATTATAAAAATATTAATATATATTTTTTTTAAAAATATATATATAAAACTAATAAGTATTATTATATACATATGAAATATTATTTATTAATATATATTATATATATATTATAATATTACTACTATTATAATTACTATATATATATAAATATATATATAATACTTATATATATATTTCAACACAATACTATTATTATTATTCTACCATATCACAATACTCCCATAACATACATAAATATATATATAAGGTTATATACTACTGGTAAACTACACTGACCATGTATTCCACATATTGTATGACATGACATAATGTAGTGCACCAATAACGAAAATGGCGAGGCCATCAGGTAGTGCTGGTGGGGGTGCTGGTGGTAAAAAGGAGGATGAAAGTGCCAAACATATGTTTGATAGGATAGGGAAAGAAGTGTACGACGAAATAGTGAAAAAGGATGTTGGTGCTGAAGCATATAAAGAGGCGTTGAAAGGAAAGTTGCAGAAAGCAGCAAGTACTATTTCGGAATTAGCTGGCATCACAGATACATGCAAACGTGTACAGAAATATTATGAGCACTTTAATGTTGGTGCTGCTCGCGGTAAAAGGTATCCGTGCACAAATTTAAAAAGAAATACAAATGAAGAACGTTTTTCCAATACACTTGGTGGTCAGTGTACTAACAAAAAAATGAAATGTAGTAATGGTGAAGGAGCTTGTGCACCATACCGACGTCTACATTTATGTCATCATAATTTGGAAACTATAGAAACAACGTCGAAGACGTCTACTGACACATTGTTGGCAGAGGTGTGTATGGCAGCATACTATGAAGGAGAATCTTTAACAAGACAACATGTCAAACATAAACTAACTAATTCTGATGTCAATATCAATATATGTACCGTTTTAGCACGAAGCTTTGCAGATATAGGGGATATCGTTAGAGGAAAAGATCTATTTTATGGTAATACATATGAAAGTACACAAAGAAAAGTATTAGACGATAATTTAAAAACAATTTTCGAAAACATTAAGAAAAGTGATACAAAACTAACTAAGCTTAATGATGAACAAATTAGGGAATATTGGTGGGAAGCCAATCGAGAAACAGTATGGAAAGCCATAACATGTAGCGACGACCTAAAAAATTCTTCATATTTTCGAACAACAGCGTGTGCAGGAACGCGGACTAATGACAAATGCCGCTGTACCAAGTCAAGTGGCGCAAAGGTCGACGACCAAGTCCCCACATATTTTGATTATGTGCCGCAGTATCTTCGCTGGTTCGAGGAATGGGCCGAAGACTTTTGTAGGAAAAAAAATAAAAAAATAAAAGATGTTAAAACAAATTGTCGTGATGAAAAAGAAAAATATTGTAGTGGTAATGGATATGATTGCAGAAAAACTATATACAAAAAAGGTAAACTTGTTATAGGTGAACATTGTACAAACTGTTCTGTTTGGTGTCGTCTGTATGAAAAATGGATAGATAACCAGAAAAAAGAATTTCTAAAACAAAAAAATAAATATACAAAAGAAATGAAAAAATATAAAAATGGAGAATCACGTAGTGGTAGTGATGGCAATAAGTATGATGGATATGAAAGTAAATTTTATAAAATACTTAAAGGCGGCTATGAAAAAGTCAATAATTTTTTGGAATTATTAAATGAAGAAAAAGAATGTAAAGGTATTAGTGAAGTAAAAGAAAAAATTGATTTTAAAACAGTTGATAATGGTTTTGATAAAAATATTAATAGTCCAGGAACGTTTTATCATTCGGAATATTGTAAACCGTGTCCCGGATGTGGGGTGAAACTTGAAGATAATGTTTGGAAAGAGAAAAAAGGAGGTACATGCGATCGTCGAAAACTTTATACTACTATAACTAATGCCGAATCTACTAATATAGATGTCCTTTCTTTCGGTGATAAACGCGAAGATAGAGAAACAAAATTAAAGGCGTTTTGTCCTAAAACAAATGGTGATACAACAAATGGTGTTCATGGTAGTGGTGATTGTGGTGGTACTAATAGTGATCCTTCTTTGTGTGAAAAATGGAAATGTTATAAACATGAACATGTACAGAAAGTTAAAAATGGAGAGGATGACGATGACGATGACGACGTCGACGGCAACTATGTAAAAAATGGAGGCGGATTATGTATATTGCCAAACCCCAAAAAAAAGGAAGAAGAAAAAACAAAAAAGTCTGAAAAAGAACCTGATGAATTCCAAAAGACGTTCAACGAATTTTTTTACTTTTGGATAGGACGTTTTTTGAACGATTCTATGTATTGGAGAGGAAAAGTTGGGGGATGCTTAAAAAATAAATCAGAAAAATGTAAAAATGAATGTAACACAAAATGTGATTGTTTTTTAAAATGGATTACACAAAAAAAAACCGAATGGGACAAAATAGTACAACATTTTAAAAAGCAAGATTTTGGCCCTCAAGTAGAAAATGGCGGAAGTGGAATGTTAGGCGGACTAATGAGTTGTCCTGATTTTGTTCTTAAAACAGTTTTGAAATTAGAGGATCTTTTCGAAAATATTAAATCGGGTTATGGGAATGTAAAAGAAACAGAAGGAATTAACAAAATATTGGATGAGGAACAAAAAAAAAATAAAGAAGAAGCAGATGATGGTGTTGGTGGTGGTGGTATCGATTTTGCTGCTTTTGCTGTTTCGTGTACTGAAGATGGTGTCGCTAAACAGAACACTACAATTGATAAATTGCTCAATCAGGAAGATAAAGATGCCACTGAATGCAAAAAATGCGAAGAACAAGCAGCTAGAGCTCGTTCCGCCGAAACCAACGACGAACCACCCGGCAGCCCACCACGTTCTGAGGAAGTCGAATCCGAAGAAGAAGAAGAAGAAGAGGAGGAAGACGAAGATCACGGCCCCGACGACGAGGAGGCGAAGACGGCGGAAGGTGCAGGTGAAGGTGAAGGCGCGGAGGCACCAAAAGAGGTGGTACCGGGACCAAAAGACGCGGAGGTACCCGCGGCAACAACAACAACACAAAACGATGTAAAGGTGTGCAAAACGGTGGCAGAAGCACTCAAAACCAGTCTTACTGACGCCTGTACCCTCAAATATGTTACTGGTAAAAACTACGGCTGGAAATGTATACCAACTAGTGGTGGTGACAAAACAGCCACAAGTGAGGGTAGTAGTGAAAGTGGTCGTCGTATAGCCAAACGTAGTGTTGAAACAAGTGGTTCTAGTGGTGGTAGTGGTGCCACTGGCAAAAGTGATGGTAGTATTTGTATCCCACCCAGGAGGCGAAAACTATACCTTGGTGGTTTCAAACGATTGACAGACGGCACCTCGGTGTCGAGTGAACCCACTACGGCGACCTCGTCGCCGTCACCAAAAGGTGACTCGCTCCTTACCGCCTTCGTGGAAAGTGCCGCTGTGGAAACGTTTTTCTTATGGCATAAGTATAAAGCGGAAAACACGAAGACACAAAGTGAGTCGCTACTACTACCACCACAACCAGTACCCGTTGTAGACAATGACAACCCCCAAAACCAATTACTTAGTGGTAAGATACCCCCCGATTTTTTGCGTCAAATGTTTTATACATTAGGAGACTATAGAGATATATTATTTAGTGGTAGTAAAGACGAGAAAAGTAGTACCTACAACGACATACTTAAAGGTGATAAAGAAATGAAAGCAAAAGAAGAGAAAATAAAAGAAAAGATAACGAGTTTTTTTCAAAATGGTGATTCCCAACCTCCTAATGGAAAACATGTCACCCAAACTAGTGACAAAACCCCCCAACAAACCTGGTGGCAAGCACATGGTCCCGATATCTGGAATGGAATGGTATGTGCCTTAACATACAAAGAAGACACAAGTGGCGCAAAAGGCGAAAGTGCCAAAATAGAACAGGATAATGAAGTGGAAACAAAACTTAAGGAAAAACTCCAAAAGGACAAAGACTACCACTACGACACCGTCACACTTAAAGATGAACAAAGTGGTGGTGACTCCACCCTCAACAACCCCAAATTAAAAAATTTCGTGGAAATACCTACATATTTTCGTTACCTGCACGAATGGGGTCAAAATTTTTGTAAAGAGAGGAAAAAGAGGTTACAGAAGATAGAGGGGGACTGTCGTGTAGAAGATGGTTCAAAAAACTGTAGCGGTTATGGTGAGGATTGTAAAGATAATCTTCTTAATAAGCCTTATGATACACTTCCGTCTTTTAATTGTCGGAGTTGTGGAATAGAATGTAGAAAATATAAAAATTGGATAAAAGGAAAAAGAAAAGAATTTGAGGAACAAAAACAAGAATATAGTAAACAAAAAACGGATGCTGAAGGTAATAATAATGGTAATGAATTTTATACAAAACTAGAAGAGTGCCCTGAGGTTAAAGACTTTTTACAGAAGTTAGAACCATGTAAAAAGGATAATGGAGAGGGTAAAACAATTTTTCAGGATGAAGCTGAAGCATTTGGACATAAAAAATATTGTGATCCATGTTCTCAATTTAAAATAGATTGTAAAAATGGTAAATGCAAGAGTGGTGATACAAAAGTGAACTGCAATCGTAAAAATACTATTGATGCAACAGAAATTGAAAATATAAAAACAAATACTAAAGAAGTTACTATGCTTGTGAGTGATGGCAATAAAAAATTTTTTCATGGTTTAAACAAATGTCGATTTGCTGGTATCTTTGAAGGTATTAGAAAAGATGAATGGAAATGTGGTGAGATATGTGGTTATAATGTATGTAAACCCATAAACGTTAATGACCTAAAAGTCAATGGAACACAAAATCAAAACCAAATTATAATAATTACTGCATTCGTTAAACTTTGGGTAGAATATTTTTTTGAAGATTATAAGAAAATTAAACATAAAATTTCACATTGTATAAATAGTGGAAATAAATCCACATGTACAAATGATTGTCCAAATAAATGTAAATGTGTGAAAGAATGGGTAGAAGAAAAAACGAATGAATGGAAAACATTAAAAGAACGTTTCAATGATCAATATAAGAATGATTCACAAATTTACCCAGTGAGAAGTATTTTGGAGGAATTGATACCTCAAATTGATGTTACAATTGATAAAAAAAATTATACAAGTTTAGAGGAGTTAGAGAAGACACTTAAATGTAATGGAAGTGATAAATCACAAAATGGTACACAAAAGGATATCATAGAATGTTTACTTGGTAACCTTAAAGATAAAATAGAAACGTATCCATCCTCAACTAGTGGTAGCGAACAGTGTACCACCCCACCCTCCAACCTTGACGACTACACACACACCGATGATGATGATGCACATGAGAAAGAAAAGCAGAGTCCAAAGTTTTGTAAGGATGGTGTGGTACCGGAAAAATCGAAAGTTCCAGAAAGTGAAGATGATTCAACCAAAACTTCAGAATCAACTAAAAAAGGTGAATCTTCTATTGAGGATATATTTAAAACATGTCCTTATGATAATGATACGTGTAATAATTATCGAAATAAAAATAACATTGGATGTCCACCAAAAACGCATCATACAAATTTGAATCATTGGAAAAACACACTTATAAAATTTGATAAAGGTAAAAGTACAGATATGAATGATGGTATTTTGATTCCTCCTAGAAGAAGGCAATTGTGTTTTAGAAACATTAGAAAATTTCATGGTAGAATAGATAGTGAACAAAAATTTAGGGAATATTTTATAGCTGATGTATACAATGAAGCAAAACAATTATCTCGATATTATGCTAAAGATAACGAAAAAATTTTGGAAGCTATCAAAAATAGTTTTGCCGATTATGGAAATATTGTCAAAGGAGATGATATGTTGGGAGATGGATTATCTGAAATAATACAAAAAATTTTAGTTAAATTAAATGAAAAGAAAAGCAACGCTGAAAAACTAGCTCTACAACAATTGTGGGAAAATAATAAAAAATATGTTTGGTATGTTATGTTATGTGGATATAAACAAGGAAATCATTCTGTTAAAAATATAGAAAATGAATGCACATTGCCAACTACTGAAAGTGAAGATCAATTTCTGAGATGGTTTCAAGAATGGGGAAAAATATTCTGTACAAGGAAAAAAGAATTAAAGGAAGAGGTAAAACAACAATGTAGTAATTCTATATGTACTAAACATAAAACAATTGAAAATAGATGTCAAAAGGCTTGTAAAAAATATAGTAATTTTATCTCAACAAATCAAAACGTATATCTGTTACTAAAGAGTCAATACGATAAAAATTATAAAAGAGATAAAACAGGTGGTAGAGAAGCTCATGATTATTTGAAAATTAAATGTAAAAATGGAAAATGCGACTGTATCGTTCAAAATTTTATTGACGACGATAAATGGGAAAAACCATATGAAACGTTGGATAAAAATCTGAAAAGTAAATGTGAGTGCATAAAACCTAAACCTACATGTACTACAAACACAGCTGAAACAGAAAAAAAAAAAGAAGAAGAAAACGATCAACTCCCTGCTCCAAAAGAACAGACCGATCCAGGTTCCGATACCCCTCCACCCTTACCAACCCCTTCAAAACCTGATGAGCTACTCCCCATCCAAGCAGACCAACCGTTTGACCCGACTATCCTACAAACAACCATTCCTTTTGGTATTGCGCTGGCTTTAGGATCCATTGCTTTTTTATTTTTGAAGGTAATATATGTATATGTGGTATATATGTATATATATATGTTTCTGTATATGTATGTGTGGGTATATTTGGATATATATTTGTGTATATATATGTATATGTATATATATGTTTGTATGTATATGTGTTTTCTGTATATATATCTGTTAGTATGTTTGGATATATATGTGTGTATATGTATGTGTTTTATATATATTTTATATATATGTATTTATATTAAAAAAGAAATATAAAAAAAAATTTATTAAAATAAAAAAAAAAAAAAAAAAGAGAGAAAGATTTTAAAAATAATAAAAATTAATATAAAAATATAAATTTTGATAAAATAAAAAATGAAAAATATTATCAAAAAAAAATTAAAAAAAATTTTATATATAAAAAAAATGATTATAAAAAAAAATTTATTAGAAATAAAATAAAAATAAATTTAATTAAATAAAAAAAAATAAAAAATAAAAAAAAAAAAAAATTAAAAAAAAAAAAATAAAATTAAAAAAAAAAAAAAAAAAATAAAATTAAAAAAAAAAAAAAAAAAATTTCTTTAAATAAAAAATAAAAAATAAAAAATTATATTTATCAAAAAAATTAAAAAAAAATTATACAAGGAAAATTAAATATAAATTTATATAAAAAAAAAAATAAAATAAAATTTAATACATGCACATATACACATAAATATACATACATATATATATATATATACCCATAACTACATACACATTTACACATATATATATATATATATATATATATATATATATATATACCCATAACTACATACATACATACATTAACAAACACATATATAATACCTAAGTACATATATACATATACACATATATGTTCAATTTTTTATTATAGAAAAAAACCAAATCTACTATTGATCTTTTGCGTGTCATTAATATCCCCAAAAGTGATTATGATATACCGACAAAACTTTCACCCAATAGATATATACCTTATACTAGTGGTAAATACAGAGGCAAACGGTACATTTACCTTGAAGGAGATAGTGGAACAGATAGTGGTTACACCGATCATTATAGTGATATTACTTCCTCTTCCGAAAGTGAATATGAAGAACTGGATATTAATGATATATATGCACCACGTGCTCCTAAATATAAAACATTGATTGAAGTGGTACTAGAACCTAGTGGTAACAACACAACAGCTAGTGGTAACAACACAACAGCTAGTGGTAACAACACAACAGCTAGTGGTAACAACACAACAGCTAGTGATACACAAAATGATATACAAAATGATGGTATACCTAGTAGTAAAATTACAGATAATGAGTGGAATACATTGAAAGATGAATTTATATCACAATATTTACCAAATACAGAACCAAATAATAATTATAGAAGTGGAAATAGTCCAACAAATACCAATATTACTACCACGTCACGTCATAATATGGAAGAAAAACCTTTTATTACTTCTATTCATGATAGAAATTTATATACTGGAGAAGAAATTAGTTATAATATTAATATGAGTACTAATAGTATGGATGATCCAAAATATGTATCAAATAATGTATATTCTGGTATCGATTTAATTAATGACACATTAAGTGGTAACAAACATATTGATATATATGATGAAGTTTTGAAAAGAAAAGAAAATGAATTATTTGGAACAAATCATACGAAAAAAAATACATCAACCAATAGTGTTGCCAAACTAACAAATAGTGACCCCATCCACAACCAACTGGAACTATTCCATAAATGGTTAGATAGACATAGAGATATGTGCGAAAAGTTGAAAAATGATAATGAGCGGTTAGCCAAATTGAAAGAAGAGTGGGAAAATGAGACACATAGTGGTGACATAAATAGTGGTATACCTAGTGGTAAACTAAGTGATATACCTAGTGATAACAACATACATAGTGATATTCATCCTAGTGATATACATAGTGGTAAACTAAGTGACATACCTAGTGGTAAACAAGTGTTGAATACGGATGTTTCTATACAAATACATATGGATAATCCCAAAACTACAAATGAGTTTACATATGTGGATAGTAACCCCAACCAAGTGGATGACACCTACGTGGATAGTAACCCTGACAATTCTTCCATGGATACTATCTTGGAGGATCTGGAAAAATATAATGAACCTTATTATGATGTGCAAGATGATATTTATTATGATGTACATGATCATGATGCATCAACTGTGGATAGTAATGCTATGGATGTTCCTAGTAAAGTACAAATTGAAATGGATGTAAATACGAAATTGGTGAAAGAGAAATATCCTATATCAGATGTATGGGATATATAATATATGTATGTATATATATATGTTTGAATTTTTTTTTTTTATGTGTGCATTATATTAAATTTTTTATTTGTTGATGTTATATTATATTTGATTTGTGTATTATATTATATTTTATATTTGTGTATTATGTTATATTTTTTAATTGTTCATGTTATATTATATTTTTTGTTTGTGTATTTTTTTTTTTTTTTGTATTTAATTTTTAGTGTTACAAATTATATTATATATATGTACATATATATATCATATTTATATTGTATTATATATATATATTTAATATGATAACAATAATAGTTAAAATTATTTAAATTAAAAAACATAAACTATTGGAAACGCATTGAATATAATAATATATTACTATTTGTATTATTGTTATTAATACTACTATTAATAGTAATATTATTAGAAGTAGTAATTAGTAGTATAACAATCAGTTATATTAGTGATAACAGTACTTTAAAAATTAAATATATTAATTTTTTAATTTATAATTTTTACTTTTTATTATATTAAAAAAAAAAAAAAAAATACAAATAAATTAACAGTAGAAAAAAAAAAATATATATATATAAATTATTATTATAATTTTTTTTTCCTAAATGTGTTTACATATAAAATAATAAAAAAAAAAAAAAAAAAAAAGAAAAATTTGAAATATATCATATAAATTTCATATATATAAAAAATAACAAAAAAAAAAAAAAAAAAAAAAATTTTAAATATATCATACAACTTTCATATATATAAAAAATAACAAAAAAAAAAAAAAAAAAAAAAAAATATATAAATATAAATATAAACAAAAATGGAAAACATTTTACAGAAGAAAAAATATTTAATAAACAAATTTTTTTTTTTTTTTTCTTTTTTTGCCACTTAATATATATAAAAATATAATGATAATAAATCAATGCATACCGTAATATAGAAACAAATAACACTTAAAAAAAAATTAAAAAGAACAATATAAATTATGAAATATATATGAAATTAAATCTCATAAATATATACATATTATCAAATAAATATATATATATAAAAACAAAAAATATTTACATATTATACTAAATAAAACAACATAATAAAAATTACAAAGCAAAATAAAGAAAAAGTGTATTATTATATTAAAATAAAAAATATACATTATTCTTTTTTTTATTGTGTTTTATTTTTATTAATTTGATTTGTTTTTTGTGTTTTTATTGGTTTTTTATGTATTGTATCTATTTGTTATATTACGTGTAATTATTATATTTTGTTATATGTTGACTATTTTTTGAATTCATTGTATTAGTAGTATTTCTAATAAAAAAAAATTAAAAAAAATAATAAAATATATTATGAAATAAATATAAATAACATTATATATAATATGATAGGTTTCTTAAGGAAGATAATTCTGAATTGAAATAATATACTTATTGGTTTTAATTTAAATTATATAAATATAGATATAATATTTTGAATAATATGTTTCTTAAAATATTTATAATAATAGTAATCATAATAATCATAATCATAATAATCATAATTATAATAATCATAAGTTTTATTGTTTTTTTTTTTGATATATATTCCTTTGAAAAACATATGAGGTATTTAAAAAATATACGTTACATTATGTTTTAAAAAAATAATATATTAAAATACGTATAAGTATTTTATATAAATTAAAAATTACATTATTTATTAATTAAAAGAGATTTAGAAAATAAATAAATAAATAAATAAATAAATAAATAAAATTATAGAAAAATAAATTATATATAAAAGCGCAATACATATAAAAATATATAGTTATTTATAATGGAGAAAAAAAAAAAAAACACACGGTACATTCAAAGAAAAAGAATACGTCTATCAAACGTCCTACCAATATCAAAATACCAAACACATAATAATATCTATTCTTCTAATAATTTTATATATTGCAGTTTTTTCTTCATTTTCTTTTTTCTTCGATAACGTAATATTAAATAAATTATTATCATAACCAAAACTATGACTACAATTGCAACCATAGAAGCAATAATAGCAGTAGTTAATGTATTAGTAGCAGGTGTTAATGTATTTATTGCGTTAGTTTTACCTTGAGTAACGGCTTCTGTAACTGCTGTTGAATATTTTCCATAAGTTCTATTAAAAGTAATATTTTTATATTTAGCCATACTAGATACAACCCCGCAAAATTTACTATATTCTTCAGCCTCTAATGTCGTGTACATAGTATTATTTATGTGTTGAACCATATCAAATAGTGTTACATTATTGGTAAATTTACCTGAGGAAAGCATTTGTGTAACAGTAATATTAGGTAAATTAGCTTTAGGATACAGAGATATTGTGAATTTCATTATTTGAGTTAAACCCTCTTTTATACCCTCAGAGATACCCACTTCAAGTATCTTTGCAGAAACATATTGTGACCATGTTGCATACCATAAACCGCTGATCAAACCCCAAGCAGGTGCAACTGCTCCCATAGTTTTTCCACAGTTAAGACATACCTTTTCTGTTTTATCTGCCACTGATTTTTCGCAAACACATGTGGGAATAGCATCACTTTGCATATCTGTGTGTAGTGTGGCAAATTTGTCCATTAATTCTTTTTCCAATTTATCTTTTAAAATAATTTTTTCGATTTCTTTATCACATTGTTCTCTACATTTTTGGCGTGTAGTTTTCATCCTTTCATCATATTCATGAAACCTTTCTGAGGTTTGACGATCGAAAATTTCCATCACTTCTTTCATTTCAGGATCGTTGTCATAGTTAGATGGTGCGTATAATTCGCACTCGCATAATAATCTAGTGATTGGTATTTTTAATGTATGATGTGTGGTGCTGTTATGGTTCCTTTGATTATATATCTATACAAAATGGTCACATATATATGTATATTATAATTAGTTCTTTTTTATTTTATATATATATGTTATAAATATGTATGTTTTTATGTTTATATATATATGTATATTTGGACTATATATATATAAAAATTATATATACGATATCGTAATATATTTATATATAAATATATATATTATATTATAATATGATTATATTAATCCTCTTTAATATATATGTGACATGGAATTACCAATATATTTAATGGAAGCTCAAACAATAATATATTAATATAATGGATTTTCATTTTTTTTTAATTGTGATACGTATATTATTTTTTGATAAATATTATAACTAAAAAAATCACATAAAATACTTTATTTTATATTATAAATAAATTAAATAAAAATGTTTAACATAAAATATGATTATAATTTATTTAATATAATTAACAATTATTTTCCCATTATGTAAATATATTTTTTTTTTTATAGTGGATCCACATTTGCCATTTTATTTATTACAAAAAAAAAAAAACAAAAACGTAAAAAAATTAATATTAAAATAATTTATCAAAACATTCTGCATTTTTTATAATTTTTTTTAATTTTTAATTTTTAATGAAATTTAATTTTAAATCAACACAATAAATTATTATGGTTATTTTTGGTTTATTTTTTTTTTATTTTTTTCATTTTTCTCAATAATATCTAACGATATAGTAATAATACAACATATTTCTGTGTTGTAAATTATTTACAAATGTGCAAAACCAAGGTTTTGGAAATTGTGTATGACATATATATAATACCAATTTATAATATATATATATGAAATACTTATGAAATAGTTATTAAAACATATAATTTCGTAACATTGTTGTTATAAAAACAATTAACAACAAATATTTTATAACATAATAAATGATATAAAATCTTCTTCAAATAATAATATATACATATATATTAATAAATAAATTTTCATATATTATGTTATTTGTTTTGTTCTAAAATTTATTGTATGTTATAAAATTCCCTCTAATTTATCTATGTTGTTACTAAGATTAATATTATTTTTTTTTTTTTATAAAAATATTACAAATAAATTAAAACGTTAATTTATCATTAAAGTAGTAAATTATATAATTATCGCAAAAAATATAAATATTTATTATTATTAAAAAAAAAACAAATAACAAAATAAGATATTATACGTACTATTACATAATACATTCTATTGTTTTATGTTATTCAAATATATTATAATCATAACGTGTATTATTATATATATATTTCTTAAAATAGAAGTTATGGTATTTTACAACTTATGATACATTAATTTTATTATTACATGTTGTAACAAAATAATTAATTACTACATATTTTAATAAATATATTATTATACAATAAACAAATAACGCGACATTATATATATACTATGAAAAAACAAGGAATCATTTATTTTTATTTTATACGTAATTAGAAGCGTTAAAAAAAAATTCTTCATATTTCTTAAAAAGAATTTATTTCCTATATTGATGATGATAGTACGTATGAATACAAAAAAAAAAAAAAAAAAAAGGATATCATATAAATATTGTTATTCCAATACAATTATTATATATGATATATTATATTGTTACTATTTTATAATAATACTTATTGTAAGATTAGATTAATTCATTATTATTATATTATAATGTGTTGATATATCCGTATATGGTGTTGAAAACATTTTTGTTGTTACTATATTAAATATATATATATATATAATAAGAAATATTTTAGTGTATTATATTAGTTTATTTTAATATGGAACCATATAATATACTACTATGAATATAATTTATATGGTATGGTATATGTTTCTATGTTTTTATTTTATTTTTTTTTTTTAATCATATATATATAATACAAATGAAACAAATTTATATATACAAATATCCAAAAACAAATAATTAAAATAAATTCGAACAAAATATATATACAAATAATCAAATGTGTCAAATAAACACAAAATAAAACATATATATATATTATACAAATAAAACAAATTTATATATACAAATAATCACATGTGTCAAATAGAAACAAAATAAAACAAATTTATATATATTATACAAACAAAATAAAAATTATATATTAAAATTATGAACAATGACATTTAAAAAAAAAATCAAAAATAAAATGAAAAAAAAATAAAAATATTACTCAAAAAATTATGAATCGAATATATTTAGAAATATTATACAAAAACAAAAAAACAAATTATATATATATATATATATATATATATATATATATATATATATTTACAAATATTATATAAAAGCCAAAAAAACAAATTATATATATATATATACAAATATTATTATACAAATATATCAAAATAAAAATATATATATACTATGAATATATATATTTATATTATACAAATGAATATACAAATAAAATATAACAAAAAAAAAAAAAAAATAAAATAAACAAGTAAAATAATATATTTTTTTTTTTTATATATTCCATACATCCGATATAGGAAATTGTTGTTCCAACGATCCATTAGATGTATTATTAAGGATTTTCATTTCAATATGTACTTTCTTAGGTACATCTACATCTACTTTATTATGATCCATAGGTATATCATACACAGATGGTTGATCATTATCATCATCATTATCATTTACATCATAATATATATCATCTTCCATATTATCCATAGTAGGTGTATCCACGTTTATATCCATATTACTAAATTGATTTATAGGTTTAGGATTATCCATATCTATTTCGATCGAAACATCCGTATTCAACACATGATTATCACTAGGTACATTACCTCCATCATTATCATTTTCCCATTTTTCTTTTAATTTAGCTAAACGTTCATGATGATTTTCCCACTTTTCACACATATCTCTATGTCTATCTAACCATTTATGGAACAAATTTATTTTATTTGTTATAGCGTCGTCACTATATGTATTTTTTGCAACACTATGTATACTCGTTTGTTTCACATGATTTGTTCCAAATAATTCATTTTCTTTTCTTTTTAGCACTTCATCATATATATCAATATGTTTGTTACCACTTAATGTGTCATTAATTAAATCGATACCAGAATATACATTATTTGATACATATTTTGGAATATCATTATTAGTGTTAGTACTCATATTAATATTATAACTAATTTCTTCTCCAGTATATAAATTTCTATCATGAATGGACATAATAAAAGGTTTTTCTCCCATATTATCATGTGACGTGGTAGTATTATTGGTATTTGTTGGACTATTTCCACTTCTATAATTATTATTTGGTTCTGTATTTGGTAAATATTGTGATATAAAATCCTGTTTCAGTTCATTCCATTCCTCATCTGTAAATGTATTCGTGGTAGGTACCATATCATCACCTAGTGTGTTACCATCACCCTTACTTGGTGTGTTACCATTACTTTTTGATGGTTCTAGTACTACTTCTATCAATGTTTTATATTTAGGACTACCTGGTACATATATATCATTAATATCCATTTCTTCATATTCACTTTCGGAAGAGGTTATATCAGTAGTATCAGACATAAATGCATATTTTTCATCCCCACTAGTATCTCCTTCAACATATAAGTATGTTTTGCCTTTATATTCACCACTTCTATATGATATGTACCTATTTTTGGATTTCAACGTAGGCATTTCATAATCTCGTTTCGGGATATTCAGTACACGTATGAGGTCAACAGTTGATTTCGGTTTTTTCTAGAATAAAAAAATAAATATATATGTAAGTATTTAGGTAGGTATATATGTATGTATGTATGGGTATGTATATATATGCATGTAATTTTTTTTTTTTTTTTTTTAAAGATAATTTATTTTTTACTTTTTTTATTTTTTTTTTTTTAATTTTAATTTAGATATCATTGTATAAAATTTTTTTTTTTTTTTAACATTTTTTTTAAATTTTTTTTTTTTTTTTTTTTTTTTTTGATAGAATTTCTGAATTTTTATTTTATCAAAATTTTTAATTATTTTTATTTTAATTTTTATTGTTCTAAAATTTCTTTTTCTTTTTTTTTTTTAATAACTATGTTCCTATATTCCTTTTTCTTATTTCCTTTTTTTTCTTTTTAAATTTTTAATACATAAATATATATAAAACACATACATATTTCCAAACATACACCCACACATACACAACATACACATATAAATACATCCATTTACCTTTAGTAAAAAGTAACTCAACGCAGCAAACCCAATTCCTACACTTAAAGGAAAAGCCGAAATCGACATCATTTCCGGTAATATGGAGATATATGTGGGTTTTTTTTATGTGTTTTTCTTTTTTTTTTTTTTGTATTTAATTTTTTAATGTTATAAATTATATTATATCATATATATGTACACATATATAACATGATTGTATTGTGTTATGTATTATGTTATATTTTTTAATTTTGTGGTCTCATTATATACAATCATATGTATAGTGTTATATATATTAATTATAATCACATAAGTAGTTAATATTATTTAGATTAAACATATTAAATATTATAAAAATAAATATATAATTTACATTCGTTTCACTAAAAAAAAAAAAAATGAATAAAATAATTTAATGACCACATAACATTAAACAAAAAAAAATACATATATATTGTTATAAAAATTCAATTATCATGGTATCCTTGTATTAAAAAATATAAAATTCACAAAACATTAAATTGAATTTAATATCATGAAACCATATATTTATTCATTTAATAATTTTGTGTATTGGGCTTTTTTCTTCATTTTTTTTTTTCGTCGATAACGTAAAATCAAATATATTATCAACATAATTAAAACTATAATTAATATGGCAAGGATGGAGTAACCAATTGCACCGTACAACTGTGTACTTGCAGCTTCTATAGTTTTCTCCTCTGCTGCTTTAATTTTTGCTGTTTCAATGGCTTCAGCAATCTCAGCGGCTGTATTAGCAGGTCCTTCGGCGTCTGACACCATATTTTGTACAGTTCTTTTTATAACTTCTTCAGTTGAAATATATTGTCTTGGTTGTGATACAGCTGAAGTTTGGTTCCACATCGACTGGCAAAAATGAATATCACGGCTACGGTCACCGACAGGGATGAACCCATCCTTTAAATAACCAAATTCACATTTCTCAAAATGTTGTTCATAAACAGCTTGAGCAATGCTTGCGACTTTTTTATAAGATGTTGTAGCAAAATAGGATTCCAATATCTGATTATCTAGAGTTGATATACCAATTCGTTTTAATCCTGAAATAACTAATACCTTACCTGTAGCCTCACCTGCCTTAACACCTGCAGCCGAAATATTAGCAGTACCCTCAGTTATAGCTTTCGCAATAGCGGCATCAAGTGCCGCAGGTTTCCAGATATTTATAGCAACCGCACCAAATAATCCAATACTTCCTGCAACACTTCCTAGCCCACACCCACACATAAGACAACCTTTTTCTATTTTTTCTGCTAAGTTTTTCTCCATTTTATCTTTATGAATAATTTTTTGTATATTTTTGTCACGTTGTTCTTTACGTTTTTGTCGTTTTTCTTGCAACCTTTCGTCATATTCTCGTAATCTTTGTGAGGCTTGTCGTTCGAAAATTTCCTTCACTGAATTGATTTCCTCATCATTATCATAAATTGACGATTCTGTGTCACATTCGCTTAACACTCGTGATGTATATCTTGGTGTATGATGTGATGTGATGGATGGTTTATTTTTATTATGTGCCTATAAAGAAGGTAATTTATAATTCTATATATATTTGTTATAATTATGTATATGGTATATTTACCATACATTATAAAATACTATATATATATATTTATAAATATTTGATTCGTACATAATATGATGTTAACAATATATTTAATGCAAGAGCGAACAATAATATATTAGAGTAGAGCAGTTTCATATTTATTGTGATACTTATATAATTTTATGATTAAAATTATAACTAAAAAAATTCATATATAAAATACTTAATTTTGTTTTATTAAAAGAATAACATATTTTTAATCTGAAATATTATTATAGGCTTGTAATATAATACACAATTATTTTTCCCATTATGTAAATATATTTTTTTATTGCAACCATATTTTTCCCATTTATTCACAACAAAAAAAAAAAAATAAAATAGAAAATAATAAATAGGAAGAAAATAAATAATATAGTAAAATATTTCCATGTTTTTTATAAACTGCCATCTTAATTTCTAACAAAACCTAATTTTATATCATACGATAAATTATAATATTAATTTTATTTTAATATATGTATATAATAAATAAAACTATATTTACAAATAAATAGTTTTTCGATGTAAATAAAATAAAAATGTGTAGAGAATTAATTTTTAAAGGTATACAATAAGTATATAAGAACTTATTATAACATATATGAATATATATTACAACATAAAATTGGTATTATTACAATTTTATAAAACAATTTAAAATAAATATTTTGTATCATAATATAAGAAATAAGTATTTTTCAAACTAATAGTAATTGTATTTCTTTTAGGTTTTGTTATTATTTTTTTTTGTTTTTCTAAAAATTGTTGCATGTTATAGCTTTCTCTCTAATTTATCTATGTAGTTGCAAAGATTAATATTATTATTTTTATAAAAATATTTGAACTTATTTGAAAAAATTATTAATTATTAAACTATTTAATTATATAATTATCACAAAAAAATATTTTTAATATTTATTATTATTAGAAAAGAAAATTCAAAAAAAAAAAAAAAGAAAGAAAAAGAAAAAAAAATTAGAAATTATAAATACTATTACACAATATATTGTATTGTTTTATGTAATGTTTTATCTTATACAAATATATTCTATTTTTAATTATTATATATATATATATATATATATATATATATATATATATATATATATATTTCTAAAAATAGTAATAGTGTATTACAATTTATCATATATTAATTATATTATTACATATTGTAACAGAATAATTAATTAGTATATATTTTAATAAATATATTATTATTATATATTAAATAAGTAACACAATGTTATACATCTTACCAAAAAAAAAAAACCGAGTTATTTATTTTTAATTTATACATAATTTATAATTTTAAAAAAAAAATTCTTAATATTTCTAAAAATAAAATTGTTAACTATAATGATGATGATAGTACGTATTAGTACAAAAAAAAAAAAAAAAAAAAATTAATAACTAGAACAAAATAAGTAAGCAAGAACAAAAAAAGAACAACGAAAATAGAAAACATTAAAATATTGCTACAATAGCATGAATCTTATACGTATATATATATATATATATATTTTTTTTTTTTTAAAAACACTTTTTAGCAATATGTGTAATAAATAACCGATGAATGAATTTCATAAATTAATAGATACATTAATACTATTAAAATTTAATTTTGAAATTGTTGAAGAATACTCACGAATAATTATATTTTATAATATATTTTATATTTTTTGTGTTATTAGTTATTACTTTATATACGAACTAATATAAAGCATTTAATAAATATACGTTATATTAAGTTTTTATAAAATAGAGTAATACTATACATATATATATATTTTCCCATATAACAATATAATTGACATTCATATAAATTTAATTTATATATCTAATCTTTGTGTATTTTTTATCCTTTCTGTAAATATTGTCTTATGTTCATTAAATAAATCATTTTTAAATGTATCATAATACTTTATAAAAACATAAATATAATTTTTCATTTCATCAATTGATTTTCCATCTTTATCTAATTTATAAAAATTAAGAGTATGTTCAATGTCTGTAGATGATAGTGCCACTCCAATATCATGCATTGATGTATACAATGTAGATTATTTAATATTTCAACATATACATTTTTTACCCCCTAAAATGATGATAACATTGATATTTATAAGTAAATAATCTTTTATATAATATGATAAATTCCTTCATCCTTTTTTTCACTTTTACCATATATGATTATACTCTGAAGAAAAAAAAAATATAATTAATATAAAAAGTAAAATGAATGTCGTATTAATATATAATAATTTATGTATTCAAATAAAATACAAAAAATATATAGATAATATACATATGTGTTATGTACAAAAATTGATACTACAAATATTAATATGATTATTATATATTATTTCATAGAAATAAGTTATATTTTAAATAAAAATTAAAGTGTATCTAATAACCATCACAACTAAATAACTATTATTATGCTATGAATTTCGTTTTACATATTTTATATAATTTTTATTTACATAATACATATATATATATATATATATATATGTGCGTTATTATATATATATATATATATATATTACGATAAAATCATAAAAAAATATAACAAAAAATATTTTAGAAACATCCATTTATATCTTTTATGGTTAGTATTATTTATACCTTCCTGTTTTATTTATTCACGTTTTATAAAATTGACGTATTGTTAATAAGTAGTTGTATATTATGAATTATAAGGTAATATAATTGCTATAATTATAATAACCATTATCATAATACTTATCATCGTTTTATTATCACAGTTTTAACTTCATATAAAATTTGCAAACGAATTTTCATTTAGATATATAAAATAAGCCAATTATATTATTTTATTGTCTTATTATTTGATACATTTTACTATACATATATATAGATTAATAATTAACTATATCATATCAATAAACATGTATAATACGAATGGTGCTACGACCATGTTAACAAAGCATGCATCTCTATATGTTTATATTGTCATCACTATATAAATGATTTCAATGCAATTATAAATTATTATTAATTGTGATATAAATTTTTTCATATTTTAGTAAAATATATATTCGATAGGTTATAGACAGGAATTTCGATATTTATGTTTCTTTAGAATGCTTATTTTGTTTTTTTAATAATATACATATATATATTCTATAATTTATGAGAACACATTAAAAGATAAAAATAAAATGATTATATTTTAAAATAAGTTCACGTTAAATATATGGCACCATTTATCATTGGTATAATATGGAATTTTTATATACTTAAGTATTTGTCATTACCATTATTATTATGTATATGTAAAATTTAGATAAATGTATAAATTAATTGGACGAACAATAGTTTATATATTAAGGCGATGAATATTTATTATTATAATAATAAAAACAAATATTTAAATTAGAATTTAGAGTATATATATTTATTTATTGCTTTATAATTATTATTGAACTATATCTTATAATAATAAATATATTATTGTATTTATATTTCATAATATATATATGTAATTATTCGATAGTATCTATAACTAATTTTGAAATTAAGATGTGTCAACACAATTATTCTTTAACATAATGGAAAGATGTGTTGCGCATTACATATTATGTTATACAAAAATGCTTTTTCATATGTTAAAATATTTTTTTTTATTATTATTTATAATATATTTGTTACATTATATATTTATATATTTTTCTCTTTTTATTTTTTTTTTTTACTTATACATACTATTATTATTATACGAAATAGCTACGATTTTAGAAATAATATGCAAACTATATATATATATATATATATATATATATATATATATTACTAATTCAACATAACAGAAAAAAATATATTTTTTATTGTATTTATTATAATATATAAAGATGTATATTTCTTTTAAATATATAATAATATAATTTTTTTATATAAATATATATATATTTTTCCCAACTAGTAATACTACAATTATTATATCAATAAATTCTAAAATAGTATATCTACAATATTAATATTTAATATAATACATATATTAACAAAATGGTGCAATAATTTCTATATTATCAATAGTATATATATATAACGTGCAATAATAGAAAAAACTATACAATAGTATTTTATTATATTAATATTTTCCTTTTACTTTAATTTCTTTTTAATATTAAATATAAATATTTTTTTAAATACAATATTATTTTAAAAATATATATATATATTTATTTAAATTTACATAATTTTAGATACATTAGAGAGAACGGTATAACATGCGATAAATTTTAGAAGAATTACATAAAAATAAAATTATAAAAATATATTTATTTTAATTACTCTTAGAATATATATTTTGTTTGTTTTACTTTTAAAAACAAATATTATGATATACAATAATACTTATATCAATATTGTTAACATATATGTTGCAATATTAATTTCTCATGCATGTTCTACCCAATTGTAAATTATATGTGATATACACCTTCAACAACTATTACATTACACATATATACATATTTTACAACAAAAAAAAATATAAGTTGTATTGTTATTATATTGTAACATGTTTTTGACGAATATAAAATAACATTTCAATTGTAATTTATCGTATTGCATAAAATTAAATTTAATTAAAAATTAAAATTGGAAATTATAAAAAATGCGATATATTTTGTTATATTGTTTTTTTAAATTAATTTAATTTTTTTTTTTTTTTTTTAGTGTTTTTTAAATAAAAAGGCAAATATGGTTCCAGAAAAAAAAATATATTTGTATAATAGGAAAATAATTGTTAGTTATATTAAATAAAATATAATAATATTTTAGGTTAGACATATGTAATACTTTTAATAAAATAAGATATATTATTATATATCAGTAATTTTTTTAGAATTTAAATCATAAATTATTATAAATATAACAAAAAATAAAAAATGAAAGTTCATTATATTAATATATTGTTGTTTGCTGTTCCATTAAATATATTGGTAACATTATGTCATGTATGAAAAAAATATTTTTAAACATAATTAAAATATATATATATATATATGTTAACATAAATTATATATAATAATTATACCTATATATTCACATATCTTATATATATATATATATGACATTTATATCAACATTCATTATATATTATAATTGTGATAAATATACATAATCATAAATTATAATTAATTATAATATATAATACTATATATATATATATATATATATCCATATTTTTGCAGGCGAATACCCACAAAAAACTATCCACCACAACATGTGATATACAAACTACCAGATTATTATGCGAGTGTGAATTATATATGTCAAATTATGACAACGATCCTGAAATGAAAAGGGTGATGCAACAATTTCATGATCGTACAACACAAAGGTTTCAAGAATACGATGAAAGGTTGCAAGAAAAACGACAAATATGTAAAGATAAATGTGACAAGGAAATCCAAAAAATTATTTTAAAAGATAAATTAGAAAAGGAATTAACCGAAAAGTTCGCGACATTACAAACTGATATACATAGTGATGCCATTCCAACATGTGTTTGCGAAAAGTCGATGGCGGACAAAGTGGAAAAAGGATGCTTGAGATGTGGAAGTATATTAGGTGCGGCCATGCCTGAAGTGGCTTCAATAGGTGCAACGGCTTTATATACTTTATGTCAATGGCAAACTAAGGCAATTGCTGCTGCCATTGAAAAAGCTATGGTTCAGGGTGCTGCTAAGGGTTTGGCTGCGGGTAATGTCAAAGGTGTGGAAATAGTTCTTCGTGGATTAAGAACATTGGGTGTAGAGGATTTATATCCTGAATTATTGAAATCCATAGGTACTAAGATACCTTATTATGATATCGCAAGAATTGCTAATGCTATTATTACAAAAAAAACTCAGATGTGTGGGCTGACTCAAAGTCCTGCTAATGTGCCTATCTGCAAAACAATCGACATTAAGTTTAGACTAATTCGAATTGATGGTCAACATTTTTTTGATACAACAACTGGTATAAAAAAAGGGGTAACCCAAGTTGTTGGAAAAGCAACACAAACTGCTGAAGCCGAAGCTGCTAAGGTGAGAACGATAACTTCTTCTAAAATCATAACTGAAGAGGAAGGTGTAATAAATACTATATATATGAGTAACCAGACTGCTATTATTGCTTCCATAATTGCAGTAGTGGTCATAGTTTTAATTATGGTTATAATATATTTCATTTTACGTTATCGACGAAAAAAAAAAATGAAGAAAAAACTCCAATATATAAAATTATTAGAAGAATAGATATACTTTGTTAGGTTCACGTTTATATATAATTTAAAGTATGTATTATATTTAGTTGAATATACCATGATTATTATTATTTTTTATATTTTAATAACTATTAAGATTTCATATATAATTTATTTTGTTACCATACTATTTATTTATTATTTATTATATTAATTAATTATTTATTATTATTATTGTCTTTACAACCTTCTTTTTTTTAAAATGAATAAAAGTATTTTTAATATATACTGAGTATGTCTCTTATATATGAATTTATAACATATATAATTATATGTATATTTTTTAAGAATATAATGTAACATATATTTATTAAAATCTTTATATCAGTTGTTATATAATAGATTATATAATAGAACAAATATAAAATATGTTGCATTATATTATAATATATAATTATTCGAGAGTATTAATCAACAATTTGGAAATTCAGTTTTAATAGTATCCATGTATCTATTAATTTATGAAACCTATCCATAGTTTATTTATTACTCATAATGTTAAAAAATGTTTTTTCTAAAATAAAGAAAAATATATTCTTATCACGCAACACATGTTATTATAATAGTATTTGTATATTTTCTATTTTCGTTGTTCTTTTTTTCTTTCTGGCTTTTTCATTTCTTTCTAATTATTTTTTTAATTTTTTTTTTTTGTACTCATATGTACTTCATCATAATTATAGGAAATAACATCATTCTTCAGAAATATTAAGAACTTTCTTTTTTTATGTTTCTAATTACGCGTAAAATGAAAATAAACTATTCCTTCTTTTTTCATAGTATATATAATGTTGTGTTACTTTTTTAATATATAATAGAATTTATTATAGTAAAAATTAATTTAATAAAATTATTAAAAAACATAATTACAATTATACTTTTAGAATATGTAATAATTTAATTATTATATCAAAAATTGTAAAATAATATATGACATGTTTATATATATATATATATTATTAAAAGAATATATTTTTATAAAGTAAACACTAAATAAAAACATGAAATATAGTATGTAGTAGTTTGAATAATTTCTCTGTTTCTTAATATTATTATTAGTTTTTCTTTCTGTTTTTGTTTTCTAACAATAATAAATATAGATATTGTTTTTATAGTTATATAATTTAGTAATTTAATAATGAATAATTTTTATAAATAGATTATAAAATATTTGTATACAATAAAAATAATAATATGAATTTTATTATGAACGTAGATAAATTAGAGAGAAACTTATAGCATACAACAATCTTTAGAATAAAAAAAAAATTGAATATACCAAATTAATTTATTAATATATATATTTACAATAGTTTAAAAAGATTTTATGTCATTTATTATGATACACTATGTTGTTATTTTTTTTTTTATAATAGCAATATCAAGAACATATATATTAGAATAACTATTTCATATGCATTTCATATATATGTTATAAAATGGTATTATATATATATATATGTTATATAAAATTTCCAAAACTATCTTTTCGCACATTTATATATAATTTAAAACACAAGAATACTTTGTATTATTATTATGTCCTAACGTATTATTGAAAAATATTAAAAAAAAAATTAAAAAAAAAATAATAATTATAATTATAATTTATTGTTTAATATAAAATTAAATTTCATTACAATTTAAAAAAAAAACAAAAAAATTATAAAAAATGTAAGATGTTTTGTTAAATTTTTTTAATATTAATTTTTTTTTCTTAGTTTTATCTGCTAAATAAAAGGGAAAATGTGGTTCCATTAGAAAAAATAAATTTGCTTGCATAATAGGAAAATAATTGTGTATTATTTTATTAGAAATATAATAATATATTAAATTAATCATATGTAATTTTTATAATAAAATAAAGTATTACATATTAATTTTTTAGTTTTATTTTTAATCAAATAATATATTATAAGTATAACAATAAAAATGAAGCTCACATACTTAAATATATTATCATGTTATATTATATTAAATATATTGTTATTATCATCACAAGTATGGATCAAATAATAATTATGATAATATAATATAAATATAAAACTATATATGTACTTATATATTATATACTTTTTTTTAGATAAATATACAATGGAACCTTTATAATACAACTCAAATACAAAAGACTAAACTAACGATTACAAACACTAGGTTATTATGCGAATGTGATTTATATACACCTTCCAACTATGACGACGACCAAGAGATGAAAGAACTAATGCAACAATTTGAAGATCGTACATCACAAAGATTTCATAAATATGAAGAAAGGATGAAAACTACACGCCAAAAATGTAGAGAACAGTGCGATAAAGATATTAAAAAAATTATTTTAAATTATAAAATCGAAAAGGAATTATCACAAAAGTTAGTAACATTGGAAACAAACATAGACACCACTGATATATCCACATGTGTTTGCGAAAAATCATTATCAGATAAATTGGAAAAAACATGTTTGAGATGTGGAGGTGTATTCGGTGGTGGTGTGATGCCTGGATTTGGTGCGATAGGAGGAACGGCTTTATATGCTTTAAACCAGTTGAAACCTACGGCGATTGCTACTGCTATTGAAGAAGCTATAAAAGCAGGTGCTTCTAATATTTCGGCTGCGGCTTTTAAAGCAAGTGAGGCTGCGGGTCTTGCTAAAGTAATTACAGAATTAAAAGCATTGAGTGTAGAAAAATTAATTCCTGGAATATTAAATTCCATTTTTAGTGAAACGCATTATACTAATGCCACAAAGATTGCTGAAATTATTCTTACAAAAAAATCTGTGACCTGTGGATTGTCGTCCCCTGGTAATCCTATATGCCATGAATTTGGTATTAATTTTAATATAATTGACCCTGGTAATGGATTTTTTTTTCCAGACAAAACGGGTATAACACAAAAGGTAACCGAAGTTGTTGAAGGAGCCAAAGGGGCTGCTGCTAATGCCTCTAAAGTTGCTAGTGAAAGAGTTACTGCTGCAATAAAAGCTCATGAGACCAATGTGATAAATGCTACATATGCTGGTTACGAAATTACTATTATTGCTTCGATTATTGCAATATTGATAATAGTTTTAATTATGGTGATAATATATTTAATTTTACGTTATCAACGAAAAAAAAAAATGAAGAAAAAACTGCAATATATAAAATTATTAAAAGAATAGACATTATGTGTGTGTTATGTAGATGTTAGCAGGACGTTTGGTGCACGTACTGTTTTTCTTTCAATGTACCATGTTTTTTTTTCCATTATAAATAACTATATATTTTTATATGTTTTAAGTGTACACATATAATGTATTTTGTTATGTGTCAACTTATTTGATTATTTATTGTATTAATTATTATGTTCATTTTTTTTTTTTTTTTCAAAGACTTTTATTCTTTAATAAATCATATATTTATTAATATATATATTAAATATTCATTTATATGTGTAGGTATATGTAATTGTTTAGGACAATAAAATATGGCTTATATATATATATATATTTACTTCTTTATAATTCTTATAGAACTAATCATAATATAATATATTATTATATTAATATTTAATAATATATATATGTAATTATTCCATAATATCTATAAATAAAATTGAAATTACGACCTGTTAACCAAATTATTCATTTAAAAATGTAAAGATGTATTGTTTATTACATATAATGTTACAGAAAGTTCTGTTCTCATATGAACCAATATATTTTTTTATCATTATATACAATATATTTTTTACATTATGTGTTCTGTTGTGTTTTTTATTTTATTTTTTAAAATTATAGATACTATTATAATTATAGGAAAGAGGTACCATTTTAGAAACAATATGTAAACAATTTATATATATATATATATATATATATATATATTATTAATTGAATATAACAGAAAAATATATTTTTTTATCCTATTTATTATATTATATAAAGTCGTATATTTCTTTCAATATATATATAATAATAATAATCAATATAATTTTTTTTATTTAAACATATATAGATATATTGTTAGAACTAGTAATACTACAATTATTATATCCATAATTCCTAAAATAATATATATACCATTTTAATATTTAATATAATACATATATTAACAAAATATTGCAGTAATTTCTATATTATGAACAGGATATATTTGTATAACATACAATATTACATAAAACTATACAATAGTATTTTATTATATTAATATTTTCTTTATTATTAAATTTTTTTTAATATTAAATATAAATATTTTTTTAATACAATATAATTTAAAAAATATACATATATATTTATATGTATATAATTTTAGATACATTAGAGAGAAAGATATAAGATACAAAAAATCTTAGAACCAGAAATTACATAAAAATAAAATTATTAAAATATATTTGGTTTAACTACTATTAAAATATATATTTTGTTTGTTTTACTTTTAATAACAAATATTATGATATGCAATGATTCTTATATGATAACAATTTTGTGAACATGTTGCAATATCCATTTCACTTATATGTTTTTCCAAATTGTAAATTATATGTGATATACACATTGAATAACTATTACTTTACATATATGTATTTATTTTACAACAAAAAATATATAAGTTCTATTGTAACTGTATCGTAACGTGTTTTTGAAAAATATAAAAAAATATTATAATTGTAATTTATCGTATTACATCAAATTAAATTTTATTAAAAATTAAAATTCAAAATTATAAAAAATGTGATATATTTTCTTATATTATTTTTATATTTAAAAAAATTTTTTTTTTTTATTATGTGTTAAAAAAAAAGGCAAATATGGTTCCAGAAAAAAATATATATTGATATATTGGGAAATTATTGTTAATTATATTAAACAAATTATAATAATATTTTAGGTTAAACATATTTAATTTATTTACAAAATAAAATAAGGTATTATATATCGATCTTTTTCATATAATTTTAATCATAAATTATTATAAATATAACAAAAATAAAAATGAAAGTCCATTATATTAATATATTATTGTTTGCGCTTCCATTAAACATATTGGTAAAATTATGTCGTGTATGAATCAAATATTCATAAATATTATTATATTATATATACTTATTACAATATCATACATATAATTATTATACATATAGTCCAAATATACATATATATAAACATAAAAATATACGTATTTATTATAAATATATATAATCATAAATTACAACTAAATATTACATATATATGACAACATTTTAATAGGTGCATTATCAAAGGAACCATAAAAGCCCTATACCACATAAAGAAAAAATACATAGAATATTATGCGAATGCGATTTATATACGTCCATTTATTATAATGACCCCGAAATGAATTCAGTGATGCAACAATTTGATCTACAAACGTCCAAACGTTTTGAAGAATATGACGAATGGATGAAAGAAAAACGTATACAGTGTAAAGAAAAGTGTGATAAAGAAATACAAAACATTATATTAAAAGATAAAATCGAAAAAGATTTAAAGGACAAATTTGGCGCACTACAAACAGATCTAGATAGTGACGCTATCCCTACATGTGTGTGCGAGAAGTCGGTGGCTGACAAAACAGAGAAATTTTGTCTCAATTGTGGGAAAAATATGGGAGCAATTACACCTTGTTGGGGATTAGTTAGTGGTTTAGGTTATTATAGATGGGAAATAGCCGCTACTGCAGCTGCTGTTCAAAAGGGTATTGATGCGGGTATTGCTAAAGCCATTGAATTATTAAAACAAAATTTCGGTCTAACTAGTTTAACGAACGATGCATGGACAAATCTTGTTAATGCAAAAACATTTAAAGATTCCGCTGTACTTAATTCATCTTTAAAAGAATTAGGTGAGAAAATTTGCATTTTCCGTGACGGTACCTACGACGGAGACCCTATGTGTATGTTCATGGAAAAGGGTCCTTTTAAATTTGCGGAGATTACAAGAAAGCATACAGAAACTGTTGCTACGAAGGCAGCTGCTGAAGCTACCTCTGTTACAGATGCAAATGTTGCTGAGGTAACTGCTTCAGGTTTTACATACTCGACAGCTATAACTGCTTCTATTGTTGCAATAGTAGTTATAATTTTGGTTATGCTTATAATTTATTTTATATTACGTTATAGACGAAAAAAAAAAATAACGAAAAAACTACAATACATAAAATTATTAAAAGAATAGATATATTTTGTTAGTTCATATATTTAGATTAATATATTTATTATTTTGCGTTTGTTATTGGAAGAATTATATAAAGAATAAATATATATATGATTATTATGTTTTATATATTTTATTTATTTATTTATTTTCTTTTATTTCAATACCATTTTCTTTTACTTATTAAAAACTATAATTTTTAATTTCTTTTTTAAAATACATCTCTTATATATTCACACACATATATATAATTATAATATATGATTTTCAAGAACAATGTAATATTTATTTATTACCTTCCTTTTATGAATTATTTTATGATTGAATATATAATTGAATATGTTTATTATAATTATATTAATATATTCCATTATTATTTAAATTATAATTTCATATATATGATATAAATGAACATTAATAAATATAATTTTAATTGTTCGAATAAACCCTAATTATTCTTATCGTATAATTTTTATAGAATATTTATTAATATTTACGATTTAAATCGAATGAATACTTTGAAATATTATATTCGTTAGCTATTAATTTATTCTTACTTTAACTAAAAATGAACAATTCAATATTTAATTATAACAGAAATATTAACAAAAATATAATATACATGTGTGTATATAATTATTATTAGATACTAACCAAAAATAAAAAAAAAATTTGTAAGTAGAAATATTGTTATATGGATACCTATATAATATAAAAATGTGCTTATATTGGGGTTCAAACTTTATTTTTTAAAATAAAATAATAAAAAATATATATATGTATATACTATATATTACTTATAATTGTATTGTACTACGAATATTTATATAACATTTTTTTTTATTATGTTCTAATATATATAATTATCACTATTAATAATATAAAATATTTTATGTATATTAATCTCATATAAATTAATAAAAAAAAAAAAAAATTTTAGAAAGTTTATTATATATCAAATTATAAATAATTTGGTATTTTAAAAATATACATTTATATAATATATAATAACCATCTTTTTATAATATATTATGAAAATTATATATAATTATAAATTTTTTACATTATTCCTTTTAGAGCTAAACAATTCACAATAGTTTATAGTTAATAGACTTTTTTTTAATCCGGCTATTTTTATATACATGCATTTAAAAAAAAAATATATATATAATATTATATTATAAATACATTATATATTATAAATTCTTTTTTATGTAATATTAAGTATCTACATCATATTTAATATTTATGATTTTTTTTTTAGGAAATTTTTAATAAATATATCTTTAATTTTTTCTTAAATATATTATCAAGGTTCTATAATACATACATATATTTTAAAAAAACAACTTTCGTTATAATATACTGAAATAATTAATATATTAAATTACATAGAATAACAATCATATATATATTTATATATATGCATATGATAAAATTATATAAAGGAACACACATTTTATTTTATTTTATTTTATTATTTTTTTTTTTTAATTTATTTTATTTTCCAAAGGGTGCACATAGTTAAAACGATATTATTTATTAATTATATTGAATTCTTAAAAAATATAAACAAAACTTATTCTACTAAAATCATATATTATGAAAAAACATAATTATAAAAAAAAAAAAAAAAACAAAGAACAAAAAACAAATAAATATGATACAAAGTAAGAACAAATATATCAAGTATATAAACATGTATTATATACATTTGGACATATTATATCATTACACCTTATACCTTTATTTCTATTCCTTACTTATATAATTTAAAATATTGATAATAAAAACATAATAAATAATAATTTTTTTAAAATAATATAGATATTTTTATAAAATAATATTCATATCTAAATTAATAAATATATATATTATTTTCCTTCTAACATGTTTATTATATATATATTTATCTATTTATTTTTTTCATTCTATTTATAATAAAGACGATGTATTCTACAATAATATAATATAATATAATATAATATAATATAATATAATATAATATAATATAATATAATATAATATAATATAATATAATATAATATAATATAATATAATATAATATAATATAATATACATTTCATTTTTATTTATAAATATATAAAGTATTCTGTAAACATATAGTATGATATTCTTCATATTAAATCAAAAATTCCAAAAGGGATTATTATAATCATTTAAAAATTCTTTTATATGTATGTATATATTTATAAGAATTCATAAATAAAAAAAAAACAAAAAAAAAAATAAAAATTAATATTATTATTAAAAATATAATATATAAAAATATTACATTTTGCATAATTTTTATTTTTAATTTGTAATAAAATTTAATCTTATTTAAAATAATAAAGTACAACTAAATTTATTTTTATAAATCTACATAACAAGTAAATCTGTAATTAAAAACAATTTGTTTTTTGTGTTGTGAATTATATGCCAATGTGTAGAACAATAGTTGTTATGCGTATAAACCACATATATATAATGATAACTCTTATGATTTTTATCAAATAAATATCCTAAAATATATTCTAATAGAATTACAATTGTGAAAATAACAATAAATTTTCTTGTAATTAATAAAATATAATATTAATTTTAAAACTAATATAATAATATACTCTTCATGTATATTTTAATATTTATATTTTTCTTTTTAGTTTATTTCATTTTTGTTGCTAAGCATTATTCTATGTTAGAAAATGCTCTCTATTGTATCTCTTATTTTATGTTACTTAATTATGCTATAATAATTTATAAATAATAATATATATATATATATATAATAGGATATTTAAAGCAATTATATATTAAAGAATCATAAAATATTTTTTTTAATAAATTATAAATATATATATATTTTTATTACAAGAATACAATATAAAATATTTTCCAAACATGTCACATAGTGAGATACTTTATTCTATATTGCTGTGTATAAATATAAATAACATAATTATTTTTGTATCAATAAATAGTATGTGGTAAAAAATTAAATATATCAATTGAATTTATATAATGCGAAAAATAATATATTATTTGTACAATACATAAGAAATTAATTGTATGATTACACTATAATAATACGTTTCTTAAAGATATACTTTTTAAAAATAAACATATAGTAATTTTTACTATTATATAATCAAAACCATAATAATAATAATAATATTAATAATGTATTAATATTATTAAGTTAATTGTAAAAATAATATATACATATATTTATTTTTAATATTTTACAAGTTATTAATATTTATATATTGTTTTAAATTTCCTATTTTATTAATTATATAAATTAGTATATCTATAAAAGAAACAAATATGATATAAATATGATTATTCTAATACAACTATAATTATTATATATTATATATTGTTACTGTTTTATAATAATAATTATTGTAAGATTAAGTTAATTCATACTTGTTATATTATAATATGTTAATATATACATATATTTTGTTCAAAACATTTTTGTAGTTACTATATATATATATATAACATAAGTTTTATACTAATTTAATGCTTAATCTATTTATATTTATAACATATTATATATTATTTAATATATGAAGTAATATATGTATATATATATGCAATATCAAAATAGAAATTGCAAAGGAAAGAAAAATTATTTTGATTTGTTTTTTGTTTTCTATATTGTTTCCTTTATTTAAGTTTATGATTTTATTTATTTAATATAATTGTTCTGCTGTCGTATTTTTTTTAGTGTTCTTTTTTATTTTTATATATTATGTACTTTTTTTTATTTATATTTTGCCCACTTTTTGTATTTATTGTGCTCTGGTATTTTTAATAATATATAAAAAGAACACAACAGGATATTAAATATATAAATTAATACATATATATATTTTTTTTAATATATATGTATAATATGACAGGTTTTTGTAGGTAATATATTTGACAAAATAAAAATGTTTATTTATATTAATTGGTTTATTATATAAATATAGACTAATTTTTTTTTCAAAAATATGTTTCCTACAATTAATAATTATTATTATTACATATATATTTGTTATGTTTTGTTATATAACATTTAATATGAAGTATTATATAAATATATATATATATATATATATATATGCCATATTTTATTTCCTAAACAATTACCTATACCTACACTTATGAGTTTAGTATTTAATATATATATTAAAAAAAAATATATGATTTATTAAAGAATAAAAGTCTTTGAATAAAAACATTTATACAATAACTAATGAAAAAATTGACACATAACAAAACACATTATATGTGTACAATTAATACATATAAAAATATATAGTTATTAATAATGAAAAAAAAAAAATGGTACATTCAAACGAAAACACTACGTGTACCAAACGTCCTACCAACATCAAAAATACCAAACGTCACATATCTATTCTTTTAATAATTTTATATATTGAAGTTTTTTCTTCATTTTTTTTTTTCGTCGATAACGTAAAATTAAATAAATTATCACCATAATTAAAACTATGACTACTATTGCAACGATGGAAGCAATAATAGCAGTCTGGCAACTACCATATGTAGATTCTACTGCACCAACGTTTGCTATTTTAAATTCTGCTGTTTTAGCGGCAGCCACCTCAGCAGCTTTGGCTTCAGCAACCTCTTTGATATTTCCAACAAGAGAGTCTAACACTTCTGGTACAACTTGATCTACTGGTTCAACGAAACTACTATCAGGTATACGCATTCCTATATTAAACTCAAATGTTTCGCATGTAGGATTGGTAGTAACCTTAAGGTCCAACGACTGACATTTCAGTGAATGTTCTTCAACAATAGCAACGGAAAAATTTTTGACATCAGCATAATGTCTTATTTTAACAATGGCATTATATATTTCAGGAAATAAATTATCTAATTTAAAATGTTGTAATGCCAAAATAACTGCTTTCTTACCTGCAGCTTCACCAGCAGCTACACCGGCCGCATCACCTGCTTTTTGAGCTGCCACAATAGCGGCCTTAAGTGCCGTAGGTTTCCACGCACCCACAGCAACTGAACCAATTAATCCAACCGTTGGTGCAAGAGTTCCTAGACCATACGTACATCTCAAACAATCTTTTTCCATTTTGTCCGCCATTGATTTTTCGCAGACACATGTGGGAATATCATCGGTACCTATCTTTGTTTCTAATGTTGTTAACTGTTGTGCCATTTGTTTTTCCATTTTATCTTTTAAAATAATCTTTTCAATTTCTTTATGGCATTTATCTTTACATTTTTGGCGTGTAGTTTTCATCCTTTCATCATATTCGTGAAATCGTTGTGTTGTACGATCCACAAATTGTTGCATTACCCTTTTCATTTCGGGATCACTATCATAGTTCGTAGGTGAATATAATTCACATTCACATAAAGATCTGTTGGTTTCTGTATGACGTGGTGTAATGTAATAGTTCCTTTGATTATATACCTATAAAGAAATGGTGACATATATAAATATGTAATGTTTAGTTGTAGTTTATTATTTTATATATTTGTAATAAATATGTATAATTTTTTGGTTTATAAATATGTATATTTTGACTATATATATATTATATATGGATATATAGATACAACAATTATATAAATGGTATCGTAATAAATATATATATATTTTATAACATTAATAAATATTTAATACATATGTAACATGGAATTACCAATATATTTAATGGAAGAGCAAACAATAATATATTAATATAATGGTCTTTCATTTTTTTTAATTGTGATACGTATATTATTTAATGATAAAAATTATAACTAAAAAAATCACACAAAATATTTTATTTTATTTTATAAATAAATTAAATATGTTTAACCTAATATATTATTATAATTTATTTAATATAATTAACAATTATTTTCCCATTATGTAAATATATATATTTTTTTTTTTACAGTGGAACCATATTTGCTCATTTATTTAAAACAAAAAAAAAGAATAAAAAAAATTAATTTTAAAAAAAATTTAAGAAAACATTTTACATTTTTTATTAATTTTTTTTTTTTTTTTTTAATTTTTAATAAAATTTTATTTTATATTACACAATAAATTATAATGGTAATTTTTTTTTTTTCTCATAATTTTCATAACACTTTATGATATAGTAATAATACAACGTATTCTTGTGTTATAAATTATTTACAAATGTGTAAAACTATAGTTTTGGGAATTCTCTATGAATTATATATATAATACTATTTTAGAACATATATATGAAATACATATGATATAGTTATTCTAACATATATGTTTCTAATATTGTTATTATAAAACAATTTAACAACAAATATTGTATAACATAATAAATTATATACAATCTTTTTAAACTAATAGTAAATATACATATTTATAAATTAATTTGGTATCCTCTATTTTTTGTTATTTTGTTTTGTTCTAAAGCTTGTTGTATGTTATACCATTCCCTCTAATTTATCTACGTTCTTCTTAAGTTTAATAATATTATTCTTATAAAAATATTTAAAAACATTTAAAATATTTATTTATTCTTAATGTAATAAATCATATTATTAAGATAAATATATATTTATATTTATTATTAAGTAACAAAAAACAAAAACAAAAATTATGGATGTGAAAACTTATACATATAATAAAATGCTATGTTTTTTTAGTTTTATGTACTTTTGTATGTTATCCTAATATATTATATTGATAATTTAACGATTGTAATATTTTGACAATATACTATTTTTACATATATATTATATAAAATATTAAAATGGTAGATATACTATTTCAGCATTTATTGATATATTAATTGTATTATTAAATGTTCTAGGGATGTATTTAAAAACATAAATTTTAATAATTATAATAATTGTTAGGATAATAATATATATGTAAGATGTAACAAGATATTATATATAGTAATTAATATAAGGAATAATATAATTTAATATTATTTATAATTAGTAATTATAAATGGAAAACTTAATTTTTATATAAAATGTTTTCAATACTATATAATGATAATTAGGTGTATGAATATCAAAAAAAATAAAAATAAATTTATAATAATTATATAAGTAAATAATTTGTAATTCATATTAAATGTTTTGTAATTTTTTCTACTATATATATATGTGAATGAATTTAAATATATTCCAATATGTTATAAGATAATTTATCCCACATTTATAATAAAATAAAAACACATGGTTTTTACAAATTTATATATTTTCCCTATATTTTTATATATTCCATATATTATATATATTTTGTTGTTTTTCATCATTCAAATTGGTTTTAATTCTTATAAGTTATTGATTTGTATATATATATATATATATATAAATCATCACCTAAATTATTTTCATTTCCTTATATGCTTCAGGATAATTATTTCCTATATCGTCAAAAATTCTACGAATTTTGCACCTCATCATCTTCATATGTTATATTGCTGTTTTCCAAATTATTATTTTGTTCATCAAAAGGTATATCCATAGATATATTTGTGCGCAGTCCATTATTTTGTTCCGTGGTAATATAACTGGGTATGATATTTGTTGATCCAAGTAGTTGGAGGGGGGTTTCCTGTGAGGGATGATCATATATATTATTTGTACTAATGATATTATATGTTTCATCCTTAATTTTAAGAATATCATCATGACTTGATGATGGTATATCCAACAGATCTTCATTATGTTCTATAGTCCATTCTTCATTCAATTTATGTAATATATCCTACTTGTTTTTCCACTTATCTCACATATCTCTATGTCTATCTAACCATTTATGGAACAAATCTAACTAACTATCTATAGGATCACTATATGTTTGTGTAGCGACACGATTAAACGTTATATTTTTTGTATGTTTGGTTCCAAATAATTCTTTTTCTTTTCTTTTGGGCATTTCATCATATATATCAATATTACGGTTACGACTTAGAGAATCATTAATTCAATAAATTCCAGAATATAAACTATTATCCTTAGGAGCATGGGTAATGTTAAAAGATATATATAAGTGTTTATTCGAATATTCCAATCAATATTATAAGTAACTTATTGATGACCACTACCAAGAAATCTATCTTATATTGATGTAATAAAAGGTTTTTCATCCATAATAACATGTAAAATATTAGTTTGGGTATACATATACATATTATCAGTTTGTAACTCATGTATAATGGTACAGCAGATCCTATATGAGTTAAATATTGTTCAATAAAATCCTGTTTCCATTGATTCCATTCATTATCTGTAAGTTTATTGGTAGATGTGTTACCACTTGATAAATTAAATGTATCCCTATTTAATGGTTCTAGTACTACTTCGATAAACATTTTATATTTTGGACTACCCGATACATATATATCATTTAAATCTATCTCTTCATACTCACTTTCTGATGAAGAAGTAATATCAGAGGAATATATATCACGAATATAACTGTAATCGTCCGTTTCGTCTCCTTCCACGTAAATATATGTTTTGCCAACATAACGGTCACTTTCATATGGGACATACCTATTTGATGATTTTGTTGTAGGTATGTCATAATCATTTTGAGGTATATCAATGACACGAAAAAGATTTGTACGTCCAGACGTAATATTGGGTTTTTTCCTATATATAAATATTAATATATATGTATTGGTATATATGTAAGTATGTATACAAGTAGGTTTGTGCATATATGGATATATAGGTATATATAAATGCAATATATATGTATATACATGTATATTTTTTTTTTTTTTTTTGCGTTTCATATTTTTAAACAAAACTGTATTTATTTTTTAAAATTTATTTATAAAACATTTTTCATATTTATTTTTTACATACTCAAATGTTTTAATTTTTTATATAACAAAAAAGATTACTATATATATATGTGTGTGATATAAATTATAAAATTTTCAGGGGATTTTTTATTATTCTTAACTCTCATAAAATCATATTTCAAAAAAATATTTATGTATTGTAAAAAATATATTTTATAACAAAAAAAAAACATTTAAATAACTAAAATAACAAATATAAATATTAGATATTTAAATTATTAAATATTTTAATATTACGCAAATATTTTATTAGAAATTATTTATTTGATAAATATAAAAATGCTTTAATATATTCTTTTTATTTGATTTCCAAATATTTACTATATTTTTCGATACAACATATATTTTTATATAAGGTTTGAAATATTCGTTGTGCGAATTATGAAATGAACCTGTACATTTTTCTTAAATAAAGTATAAGAAAAAACAGATAGTAAACATAATATTATAAGATTTAATATATTAAATAATACTATAGTTTTATTAGTTAAAAAACGTTGAAGATTTAGTTTATGTACAATAGAAATATGTATATACTATTTTTCAATTATATATACATAAATGATCATTAATAATTATTTAATTAGGAGATTAATTTTTGTATGTTCATTATATAATATTAATTTAATATAAAAATATAATAGGAAAGCATAAAATAAATTTTATATAAATACATCAATAAATAAAAATTATAAAATGAATTATATATTATAATAGTTATTATTTTAACAGAGAAAAATATACATTTGGTTAGAAATGTAATAAAAATAAAATATGTTAATTGATCAACAGATATATTATAACACAATATAATATAAGACTTTTAATACTTTTGTTTATTTATTTATAAATAAATATATATATTTTCTTTAAAAACAAATAATTCTAAAAATATTACTTCTGTAAAAAATAATTATTATAAAATATAATGTATATACGATTCACAAATTACATAATTCATATTTTTAAAAATTTATTACTTGCATAAATGTTTCTTGCATTCATGTTTCCACGAATTTTTTCTTCTCCTATACAACCATATATATAATATTATAAGTACAACAGCTAATATAAGCAGAACCAAAGCTGCAATACCACAAGGAACAAAAATTGCACTAACAGTAGTTGCTTCTCCTGCTAAATCAGCAACACAAACTGCTGTACCTACTGATTTTATAGCAGAAGACATAGAATCATAAGTAAGCATATGCAATATAGAAATAGAGGTGATGCAATTCTTAGGCACTTCTGCAAACTTAGCAATGATAGCAGCTTTTGCAGCTACCGTACCTATATATGTTAAGAGTGCACTACCTAGTGTGCAAGAACATATTCCACCTATACATCTGTGTTTTAGGTGTTTTAAATACTTATCTCTTCCTTTTGTTTTTGCTAATTTCACACCATTAATATCAGTACATTCACATGTTGAAGATTTTTCATCAACATTTGGACTCATTCCCGACTTCAACATATCACTTTCGTTACCAAACATTTCTTCATATGTTTCCAATAATTCTTTTTCTAGCGTTGACATAGGTTCTGCATCTTTACCACCTGTATATTTTGTTCCATTTTTTTCTACTACATCTTTCAATTGTTTATATGGATCATGAGTTTGTTGGTATTTTTTGATTGCTTCCTCGTTCATTTTATCAATTATTTCTTTGAGTTCTGGGTCATTATGATAATGCGGATTATGATTTTTTGTTTGTGCTAATAATCTTGAATTTATCGTTGCTCTTTTGGTGTTGTTTTGAATGAGACCTACATTATAATGGTTATTTAGATAATTCTCCTAAAAAAAAAGGAAGAAAGAAAGAATGAATATTGGATATATAATAATTGTTTTATTATATATTTATGTCATTGTAATAATAATGTATCTTTTTTGCATACATAATGTGGTAATACTAATGTATTTATTAAAAAGGTAAACAATAACATATTTAGGTAATACATATTCATTTTTAATTCAAAAAAATAATATGTTATATTTCAAATTTTATTAATCTAATTTACAAAAAATGATCTATTTTGTTTTCTAATGCATAATTTATATAATACGTGGATAAGCGGAAATTTTATTATATTTTCATGATATAATAACATAATATTTTCGTCATACATATAAATTATTTTATGACAATGTTCATCTAATATTTAAAAAAATATATAAATATCATATAAAATAAATAAAAAAAAATTTTTATTTTACATTATTTATTTATTTTTTTTTTTTTTTTTTTTTTGGTAATTTTTCTTAAAATAATTCTCTCATATATATAAATATATATAAACATTCTGATAAATTAATATTGATGTAAATTTTAACAAATATTAAATATATATATATATTATATAATTTTAATAAATAACAATATATTTTCCTGCAAATACACATATAAATGTGTAGATCAATAGTTGTTATGGGTGTAAACCACATATATATTATAATAGGCCTCATTAGTTTTATTAAATAAATATCCTAACATATATTCTATTATAATTATTATTTTTGAACTAATAACAAAAGACCTTGTAATTAATAAAATATAATATTAATTTTAAAATAAATAAAATGATATACTTTCATATATGTATTTTAATATTTACATTTTACTTTTTAGTTTATTTCATTTTTGTTTCTAAGCCTTCTTTTGTGTTAGAAAATGCTCTCTATTGTATCTATTATTTTATGTTATTTAATTATGGTATCCTAATTTATAAATATTAATATATAAATATATATGCATAATTAATAGGATATTTAAAACAATTATATATTAGTTAATTATAAAATGAAATTTTATAAATTGAAAATATACAACTATTAAAAGAATAAAATTTAAAATATTTTCAAAAGATACCACATACTGATATACTGTATTTTATATTGTTATGTATAAATATAAATAATGTAATTATAATATATTTATATTTTTTTTTTATGTTTTAAACATTACATATATATATTTTACTTATATAATACCAAATATCATATAATACTTTTACAATGCATCAGAAATTAATAGTATGATTATATTATAATAGAAGTTTTCTTAAAGATGTACTTTTTAAAAATAAAATTATAGTAATTGTTACTATTCTGTAATAATAATAATAATGATAAATTTTTTATGATCATATATAAATAGAAAAAATGAACTATATATATATTTATTTTTAATATATTACATGTTGTTAATATTTATACATTGTTTTAAATTTCCCATTATATTTATTATATGTATTAGTATAGTCAAGAAAAAAAAAGGATATCATATAAATATTATTATTCTAATATAATTATAACTATTACATATAATATATTGTTACTATTTTATAATTATGATTATTGTAAGGTTAGGTTAATTGGTTCTTATTATATTTTAATGTGTTAATATATACATATATCTTTTTCAAAGTATTTTTGTTAGTGTATAATAACTATATATATATATATTACATTTTTGATAATATGTGTCCTGTTATTATATAACACATATTTTGTTTTATTAAAAAAATGAGATAAAAAACCTTTAACATAATATCTAATATTACACAGGCCATTGTAATGTAAAATAATAATAATAATAAATATATATTATATATATTATAAAAATTAAATGATAAAGATAAATGTTATTAATTAAAATCATATATATTTATATTAGTTTATATTATATAAATATAATTAGATTTTAAATAATATATCAATATACGTTTAATGATAACATATATTTATTATATGATATATTCCATTATATATTATTTTATATATGAAGAATTTAAAATATACATTTTTTTAAGGTTTTCATAAATAGTGTACTATAAATAAATATATATTCATGTAGGTTCTTCATTTAAAAAAATATATATATAATAATCTTTTCACTAAAAAAAATTAAATAAATATAAATTAAATAATTTAATAACCATATAATAATAAACAAAAAAAAATTTACAAGAAAAAAAAATATAATGTTATAAAAATTTAATTATCATAATATCCTTGTATTCTAAGTCTAAAATTCACAAAACATTAAATTGAATTTTATATCATTAAACCATATATTTATTGATTTAATAATTTTGTGTATTGTTGTTTTTTATTCATTTTTTTTTTTTTTTTCTACGATATAACGTAAAATTATATAAATAATTACCATAACTAAAACTATAACTATTATTGAAAGAACTGAGGATATTATGGCAGTACTTAAAGCATTAGTAGCAGATGCGGTTTTGAGAAGTTCGGATTTTTCAGTAGCTGAGTATGCAATTTTACCAGCTTCATCAGCATCTGCTGCAACTTTTGAAGCAGGAACAAAAACATTTTGTCGGGTTTGTTGTATAGCATTACAAAAAAGCACATTTTCATTAGATTCGTTATAGCACATTGTAATATTTACCCACTGAAGTGCGCTCGAAGGTAGATTGGGATTGGAATAAGTTTCTGGAGTAACTATATTTGACCAGTTATCCCCAACTAGTTTACCTAATTCATGTAATGATCCTAACCCTTCAATAGCTTTAGCTATACCTGCTTCATTAGAATCATCAATAGCCTCTTCAAGGACCTTTGCAATAATATATTGTGACCATTTTTCATACCATAAACAGCTGACCAAACTCCAAACAGGTGCAACACCACCTCCTAATCCACAAGCACACATAAGACAAACTTTTTCCACTTTTTCTGCTAATGTTTTTTCGATTTTATCTTTTACAATAATTTTTTTTATATTTTTGTCACATTGTTCTTTACATTTTTGACGTTTTTTTTTTTTTGTTCATACGTTCTTCGTATTCTTCAAAACGTTGCGAAGTTTGTCGATAGAAATTTTCCTTCACAAATTTCATATCCGGATCATCATAAATTGACGTATTTATGTCACATTTGTTTAACACTCGTGATGTAGTATTTGGTGTGTGTGGTGTGATGTATGGTTTATTTTTACTATTTGCCTATGAAGAATGTAATATATATATAATATGTATGTAATATTTAGTTGTTTTTTATGATTTTAAATATTTTATATATATATATGTATATAGCATATTTACATAAATAATTAAACATTACATATATATATATATATAATAATTTTTTTTTATTCATACATATGATGATAGCAATATATTTAATGGAAGGGAAAATAATAATATTTTAGAGTAGTTCACTTTCATATTTATTGTGATACTTATATTATTTCATGATTAAAATTATAAATAAATAATTAATATATAAAAATGTATTCTACTTTACTAAAAGAATTATATATGTTTAATATAAAATATTATTATTGTTCTGTAATATAATACACAATTATTTTCTTATTATAAAAATAAATTTTTTTACTAGAACCATATATTTCCCTTTCATTTAAAACAATAAAAAAAAAAAAAAAAAATTAAAAAAATACTAAATAGGGGGGGAAAAAATAATTAATTAAAATTTTTACAAAATAATATAATAAAACCTTTTACATTTTTTATAATTTTGAATTCTAATTTCTAATAAAATCTAATTTTATATCATACGATAAATTGTAATAATAATTTTTTTTTTTTTTTTTTTGTTCTTAAACATTTATATAACCAGTAAAACTATACTTACAAACAACTTGTTTTTTATTGTAAATGACATAAATGTGTGTAGAGAAATAATGGTTATAGGTGTGCAATACATATATTACAACGTATTAGAACATATATGTATATAATAGATATTCCAATATATAACTTTGTATCACTGCAATTATATAAAACAATTATACAATAAACATTTTGTATCATAATAAAAGAAATAAGTATTTTTCAAACTAATAGTAATTGTATTTTTTTTATATTTTGTTATTTTTTTTTTTTTCTTTGTTCTAAAAATTCTTGTATGTTATATCTTTCTCTCTAATATATCGACGTATTTACAAAGATTAATATTATTATTTTTATAAAAATATTTGAACCCATTTAAAAAAATTATTAATTATTAAATCATTAAATTATATAATTATCACAAAAAAAAAATATATAAATATTTATTATAATTAGAAAAATAAATCAAAAACAAAATAAAAAAAATAAAAAAATAAATATTTATAACCTATTGAAAAAAACAAAAATAAAATATATATATATAATCATTATTTACTAAAGACCAAAAATATTTTAACACGGAAAATATTAATATTTAGATAATATATTCCTAATATAATATTAACGAGTGTGAATAGTATTCTAATAGGCATTATTCTAAAATAGCAACAATAAATTTTATAATAATTATAATAAAATTACACTAATAATATATATAAATACATAATCATTATTTTAAATTTAATTTTTATCATATGTTCTTATAATTCATTAATATTACACATAATATTAAGTATATATATATATATATATATATATATATATATATATATAATTAAATTAAACAGGTATTTGGCTTTTACTTAATTTGCTATATTGTTATTTTATTGATATATCTCTTATTATTATACTGTAAAAAACATAATTTTCTTATTTTATAATTTAAAAAAAAAAAAAGGAAAAAAAAGAAAAAAAATGGAAAAAAAAAAAAAAATAATAAATAATATGTACATTATGCGATCACTTAAAATTATAATAATATATAATTTATATTCTAATTAATACATATAATAAATAAAAATTTATATGTACACATAAATTAATGTACTACCAATTTTATTATAAATATATTAAATAGATAAAATAAAATAAAAAATATATCTTTTAATAACAAAATAGGCACACGCACATATATATATATATATATATTTATTTATTTATTTATATACATGTTAGCTAAATATATTATTAAGCCAATCAACAAATATCGATGACGTTACTTTATTATCTGGCTCACATGATAATTTGTGCGATCCATAATTTAATATATGTACACTTAAATGTTTATAATTATTCTTATCCTTTTCATTTTTTAAATCACTTTTTGTAGAATTCTTCTTCCTTTTATAATTTTTATAATGTCCATGATCACATGGTTTCCATAAAATATCATCACCTTTTAATTCCTTTCCTGAGAGAATTATATAATCTTTTTCATATTTACATGTTTGGTTAGATAAACTATTTGATTTATTCGATATCAAATTTTTATCATCCTCACTTTTTATAGTTTCTGATATATTTTCATTATTTTTAATATTATTTGAATGAATATGCGACTTTATATTTCCCGCATTATTTATATGATCATTATTGTTATTATTATTATTACTATTATTATTATTATTATTATTATTATTACTTTCATTATTATTTGAATCATCTTCTTCTTTTTTGTTATATATATTAACCATTTTATTCACAAAATTTACAGAACCTGTCGGATCCACTATATTATCATATTTTGATTGTAACACTATAATATCAATATCACTTTCGTCTATATATTTTAAAATTTTACTTTTCATACATGAATAGGTACCAAATAAACATTCTAAAGCTATACCAGCTTTTAATTCTTCATGGTAATGATAAGGATCTGTATCATCATCCAGTTTAACCCATGGATATTTTAGAGTCCTACCTAAAACTTTAAATTTATAAAGAGGAAAAAAATTTTTAAGAATATACCCTAGGCCTATTAACATTTTATTAAATAATGTACTTGTTTGTTTTTCTATACTAATCATAGGAGATATTAGTGCTAAACCTTTAATATATTTTCTCCATTCTTTTTTTTCATCATATATTCTTTCAAACATTTTTACAGCTATGCATCCACCCATAGATGTACCCATAAGTATTATAGGTTTTAATTCATTTTTCGCTTTCCATTCATTTACAAATATTTCTAATGCCTGAACAGCATCAGCAACGAAATTTTCAAAATCTTCAACAAAACATCGTTCATTTCTTGACGCCTCTGATAATCCATGTGATTGATTATCAATGCCACAAAAGGTATAACCATTAACATTTAATGATTGAATCCAACTATTTTCATAAGACATTGTCCTTTTACCACAATTACAATATTTTGAAAGACCACATTTTGAACAATAATACAAGTTCTTATAAACATCATTATCTTTATCACTTTCGGTAAACAATAAAACATTATTATCATCCATCGGTTTTCTAAAATCTTTTTTATTTGAAACATTTTCTGAATTAATATTTTTATTAACATTATTCTCATCATTAATTTTATTTGATATATTATCTTTAGATTTACAACAGTTCTCGGTTTTTTCATCAGATATATTATTCGATTGAGAACTACTATTCCTCAACTTATTATTATGATTAATAGAACATTCCTTCATTGTCATTTCATTTTTATTAGCCCATTCGGGCCTACCATGATAATTTAAATATTGATTCCTTAAATGTGTAGTAACTCCATGTAGAGCAAAAATATATGCTTTAGTTTTTTCTTCTTTGGGTTTCCAGCAATATTTTGCTATTTTTAAATTTTCTCTGTTTGTGAAAAAACTTATCTCTGGATTTCCATCTTCCATAATAATATTATTCTCGTTTCCATGATTTTCTTTATTCCCTGAAATATTATTATTTTCCTTATTTGATTTTACATCTTTATTTTTATAATCTTTATAATCATCAACTGTATTATCATCATCACTATATAAAACCCCCCTTGATATTTTATGCATATATTTTCTTGAATTATATAATTTTTCATTCAAAATATTCGCCATATCTACTTTTCCTAATAATAAAATCTTGTCTATACCCTGATATCCCAAAATAGAAGATAATTGTGTTTTGTGCAAAAATGTATTCTATATTAAAAAAAAAAAAAAAAAAATATATATATATATATCTATGTATATATATATAAATATTTATATTTTTTTATATTTTTTTACACATTATTGTAAATTAAAATTAAATTGTGAATAGTACCTCATAATATATTACACAAACAAATATGCAATATGTTATCCAAAAATATATTGACATTTTTATTTATCTTTATTCCATTAAATTTCCTATACTTAAAGAAAAACTATTCTTGAACAACATATGTTGATCAAAATAATACCTAAATAATAATCATTTATTAGTTTAAATTTTATTCCAAAAAAAAAAAAAAAAAAAAAATGAAAACTATTCAAAAAAAAATTTTTTTTTTTTTTTTTTTTTTTTTTTTTAAATATATAATATAGTAATATATTATATATTAATATATAATCATAATATAAATAAATTTTACATTTTAATAAAAAAAATATAAAATAAATTTATTACATCCAATATATGTATAAAACATCAATAAAAAATCTATGATGTTTTATATATATTCATTAAAAGACACTATAAAGTATTAAGTTCATTACTGTTATTATTTTATTATACAATAATACAGTTTAAATTTTATATAAAATTGTAACTCAATATGTATGTTATTATTATATTTTATTTAATAAAAAAATATATATATGTATATATTAGCAATAATACAAACAAAAATGTATTAATATAATATACGTATATTATACATATGTGTGTATCTTTTTATTTTTTTTTTATTTTTTTTATTTTTTTTTTTTATTTAATAATATTACGAAATCATAATTTTTTATAAATAAATAATAAAATAAAAAAATAATAATATCCAATAAAGAGATAACAGTATATGTTTTATATCTTATTTAAATTATATAAATAATTCCGTTGATTTATGTAAAATATAAATATATATAATATAATATATACACATAAATAAACACATACATCATAATATAAATATAAATATAAATACAAATATATATATAATAAATATATATTATATATAATGAAATAAATTACGCATATTTTCTATAATTAATTAAAATAAGAATAAAAAAAAAAAAAAAAAAAAAGTAAAATATAATAAAATAAATATAAAATCTTAAAAAATATATATATATATTTATTTTGTATGACAATAACAACATAGGTTTTTGTCTTCATATATTATAAATTTATTCACGTTTAATAATATTACATATATATTATATCTCATTTTTGCATATAAATATATTATATTCTTTTAATAATATTGATTATCCATAATTACAATTATATAAAAAAAAAAAAAAAAAAAAAAAAAAAAAAAAAAAACTTTCATACATATTATAATTTTATAATTTATGTTTTTAATAATAATTATATATGTATTCAATAAACTATATATAGATATATATATATTTATTTATTTATTTATGATAATATTAACAATTTTTTTTTTTAATAATATTTATTATATAAAAATATTTAAATAATATATTAATTTTTTTTCTTTTTATTTGTAATAATACAAATAATTCATTTCATAATATATTATTAAACATATTTTAATACATTAAAATAAGGTCTTATTTATAATTATACATACAATGAAATATTATTTATTTATTTTTTTTTTTTTATATTCAAGTCCAATAAAATAAATATTTTTAAATAATTAACATATATTTTTTTCAGTGGCACTTTTAAATTTATATATGAACCTTATTAAATGTATTGTATTTGACATTTTGTATATTTAATTATTTTTTATATAAAAATAAAAAAATTAAAATTTATTTTATATATATAATATATATATATATATTTGTTTATATATATATATATATAATGAATAAATAACTTTCAAAAAATTTTAATCTTTATAAATATTCTTTTTTTCAGCAAATATAGTTTTATTACATAATTATATATATTATATTATATTTTAAATATATTAAAATATATTGAGGAGCTATATAATAAAATCATTGATTTGTAATTTATTTTCTATAAATATAAAAAATACATATCCTGCAACCATAAAATAATTAAATAAATTTTAATAGGAATATTTATACTTCATACATGCTCCCTTCTATACAAAATAAATATATATATATATATAAAAAAAAAAAAACTACAACATCAAAGAAAGGCTAATTTTGATTTTTATATATATATAAAAAAAAAAAAGACTTTAATATTTTATTATTTTTAGAAATTATTTTTAAAAAAGCTATATATATATATATATATATATATATTCATTTATATATAAAAATATAAAACAATTAAAATAAATTTTTTTTTAATATTATTATTATAAAAAATTTTCGCGTGTACGCAAGAAAAAAAAAATATATATTTATATTAAATTACAAATGAAATATTAATATAATATATTAATACATATATGTTCATTTTTTTTTTCATAAAATTATATTCATTTAAAAAGTAATTTACCATTTAACTATTAAAATTTTTTTGAATATATTTTTATTTCTTTATATATGATAAAAAATAAATTATCTTTTTATATATAATATCATACGCAATTTATAAATATATTTTATGTCACAAAATAAATCCATTTATATATATATATATATATATATATTATAATTTTATTTTTAATTTTGTTTCTTTATCAAAATATTCATCACATATAATTTCTATCAGAAAAGTATCCAACATTTAATTTAATAATACCCAAGAAATAATATTCATATATTGTTTAACATAGATAATAAAAAAAAATTATTTATATACTCTTTATTTTAAACATAATTCTTAAATATATTCCCACTCTTATCATTACCAATGGTATATATTATACCATTTGTATTTACATTAACCCACAATTTTTATTTTTGCACTTAACATTTTTAATATTTTTATTTTTTTCTTCCTTTATCATAAAATTATCTTTTTCAATATCGAAAAAAGAAAAATTTTGTGTAAAACTTATATTATTTATCATTGAATTTATAAAACGTTCTTTTATTATTTTTATGTTTTTTTTTTTTTTTTTTTTGAATCTTTCATCTATTAGTTAAAGTAGCTCACATACGGAATAAGGTTGTCATCTCATTTACGTAACATCTAGAAACATTTTTAAAAAATACATCCTACACATTTTAAAATACAACTAAGAAATGTACAATCAAGTAAATTTATATATTCATTTTCCATTTTATTCGGTCAATTTAACTCTTTCATTTATACAAAATATTTGTGAGTGCTCTCTTAATTTGAAAGCTAATTTAACTTTTGTAATAATATAATCTTCATTATACATTCTACTTCACAAATTTAAAATATTTAAGGTTAAACATATATATCCTTTATAACTATCCATTATATATTGTTAACATATTTTATTATATAATAATTTCCAATATAATAAATCAATTCTTCTCAACTAAATAACATCAAAAAATAACATGGATAAATATATAAAAAATAGGTGATTTGTTCCTTTCAATTTTACTTCTTCATCATGTATGTTTTTATTCTTATGATATACCATATCTAACCAATAAAAATTTTTCTTTAATTTATTCTATATCTGTATCTCAACCTACATTTAAAATATCATAATATATTTTTTTTTTTTTCAACACAATTACTTGAAGGAACAGATAAAGAATCATTATTTATAATCATTATCCTTATATTTTATATCATTCCTTTTGTATAATATTTTGTCTATCTATTTAAAACATATTTTTTTGTTGTACTTACAATTATAAGCATTATGTCTAATATATTTTTTCTTAAAATTTGTGAAAATAATCCTAACGCTTTTATCATTATTAATACTTTTAACTATATCTACCTTTTTTAACAATTCTAATAATACTGATAAATTCAACTAATTTGGGATGATATATTTGTCTTTTCTACAACCACATTAAGAACATTTAAACCATCATTATTAATAATATTTGCATCTTTAAGACTATTAAAATGATTTAATTCTTATCTAGTATAATTATTTTATAACTTTCAAGATTTCAACATTTCTAGTTCATTTAAATGGAAGAAATTAATTCCCCAAAAAATAAATAATTATTTGATTTTTTACCTTAATATTTGTTTATTCTTTTATTTCTTAAACAAAATCATACAGCACTAATAAATTTTTCTGAATTTCTTCCTTATAAAATATTAATACAAAATTTTCTATAATATTAGATAAAGATTTCTATACAATTTTGCTCCAAATAATTATTTTTTTATTATTATTTTTTTTTTTTTTTGTATTATTTCTTTTTACATATAAATTTTCTTCACTAATATAACAATTACACATTCTGTTTAATAAATATTCCATATGTCTTGAACATCCTTCAAACATATTTTTACATTCTTTAAATAATTTTTTTTCATTCTAATTCTGAGTATAATTTATATTTTTTAACTTTATAAAATATTTATACAATCTATGAATTAAAGAATATTTTATTTGTTTCATTGTTTATACCTTCTCTCTGTATATATTTTTTTATCATATCATCTCCAATATTATTTGCATTTTCATCTATTAAATCAATTTTATTATATGATTTATAATTTGTATTATTGTTAAGGTAATGTACATTACACCATGTGGTTATTTTGTAATTATTACACATCTTATATTTTTGAATATCACTAATTATTATCTGAACACTTTTAACAATATTATATAATCTTCATATTCTGGATATTTATTTGAAATAGACAAATATATTTCATTTGGTAATATAAATACTGAACCCATTACAATATCATTCTTTAAATAATCATTTCTATTTTTTTAGCTTTTCATATTAATATAATTCTTATAACAATTTATCATTCTTATATTTCCTCAAAACCAGATTTTCTATTATATATAAAAACATCCTAAAAAATATATAATTATATATATATATATATATATATAATAATTAGAACATAAGTAAAAATGAAAAACAAATAGGAACAATGATAACAATTTTTTTAAAAATATTTATAAATACTTCCTTTTACATTTAACCAATATTTTTATTAATCTCCTAATATTTCGTAAAAAAAAATATATACAAAAATGTATTGATAAAACATATAAAAATACAATACACATATTATAAATTAAATATATTATTTCTATAAATACAATAGGATACTTGTAATTTCACCTTTTAAAAAAAATATATACCTTTATTACAACCAATGTCTTATACAACTTGTATAAAAAAAAATAAAACAAATAAATATAATGTTCTTGAATTAAATATATTTCATTAATATATATATATATATATATATATATATATTTATCCTCATTCATATTAATATTTATATATCTTATTTAATACAAAATACATAAATTTCCCTATATTCATTATTTTTATGTTTCATATAAAAAATATATAGAAGAAATATTATAAGTATACCATCTATAAAAATATGATCAACACACGATTAAATATTCATATGATCTTATTTAATTCTAAATTTAAATATATATATTAAATATAATATTGTTTGAATAAAAAAATATAAAATATGAGAAAAATATGTTATTTAACTTTTTTAAGGTATATTAAAATATATAATTAATATATATATTGCTCATATATTCACAATGTTATCCTAATGTGAAGATTAAAAAAAAAAAAAAAAAAGAGAAAAAAAGAAAAAGAAAAAAATGAAAAAAATGAAAAAAAAAGAAAAAAATAAAAAAAAATAATTTAAAAAAATGAAAAAAAAAAAAAAAAATTATATACATATAAAATAATATATATATATATATATATAATATAAACCATTATATTATTTTCATGTAACTGTATTAATTATATTATTTTTAAATAATTAATATTCAAAATATATAATAAAAAAATAACAAAATTCTAATAGATATTTAAAAATTCTTTTTTTTTTTTTTTTTTTTTTTTTTTTTCTTAGTCTTTTCATTTTTGTATTTTTGTGGATATTTCTTTTTATAGTATTATTTATGTTAAGAATATAAAGAATCCTTTTATATAATACTTAAAAAAGAGCATTCCATACATTTTTAAAAACATTGGCACCCTTTTCTTTTGAATGAAACATACATCTTCCTAATCCTACCATGGTAATAAAAGGCAAAGAAACTATTACAAAAGGTATTATTACAATATCCTAACACACGCACAACGTATTTTACCGGTTTTTTCTTTTTTTTCACATTACCATCTTCAATTTCAATATTGTTCTCTTTACACAAATCATTCATTAAATAATCCCATTCATTTACAATCACCCATTTATTTGTTACACTTATTGTAACCAAATCGGGTTTTAAAGCTGACTTCATAGTAACAGTAACATCATTCATACCTTCACGTGTTTTCACTGAATTTACATCTACTACTTTACATTCTTTATGAATTTTCATAAAGTTATCTATATCATTATCATTTTTAAAATCATCTTTTAGTTTATTAAAAAAAGGTTTTTCCCCTTCCTTATTATTTTGTGATAATAATCTGGAAATTCTTATGCAAAATGAATAATCTGCATCGTTAGGTTCATAACTATACTTATTAAATACTCCCTAAGTATAAAAAATTAATTAATTCATACATATATATATATATTAAATATATTATTTAAATATTAATACACTTTATATTTACATAATTATATTTATTATCTTCTTACATTGTCAACATATATTAAATTAATAACAAATAATGATAATAAAAAAATTTTATACAATAAAACAAACATGATGTATTTGTTTTCTTCCTAATGTAATTTTCCATTAATCTTTTCATATTATCTATATATATATATATATATATATATATATATTAAACTTTATTCTATTATTATTAATAAAGTTCTTCTAAGAAAAGTATATTAATTCTTATTTATAGACTAATATAGTAATTTAACTTCAACATCCCCACCAAAAAAAAAATAAAAAAAAAAAAATATAAATATATAATTATATATATATATATTTTAATTTTTCCATATTTAAGGAAAGAAAATATTTTAAATACCTAGTAACAATCTTATGAAATGAACAAACATTCATTCAGACTATTTCCTATATTCATTTGATAATTACAATATTTATGTCTAAATTTATATGATGAAAATTATATCATTTTTCTACAACTTAGAATTATTTAATTTATTAAAAAACTTTTAATTCTCACATTTTTTTACATATACTTGCTCACACATATGTATAAAAATAAAAATGTAATAATAAAATTAATTTGTGCCTTTAATCTAGAAATATAAATCAATCCTAACATTTTACTTTTTGAGACTTATATTTTAAAAACAATTTGTATCATCTAAACATAATGAATGTCAAGAAAAAACGGCTTAATTACATTAAAAAATAAAAAAAAAAATACTTAAAATATTAAAATATATTTATATTTTCTGCTTCTTAAAATAATAATTTTAAATCAGTAGAATAAAAAAAATTTATATATAAAATATTATATATTTATTATTAAAAAAAAAAAAAAAAAAAAAAAAAAAATTAAGGAAAGAAAACATTTTAAATTAGAAACAAAAGGTATATGTATATATCAAATATAACAATTTAAATAATTCACAAAAAAAAATTTTAATCTATACATAAAAAAAATATAAACATATATAAATATATATATCTTATTCATACATAAACATGTTTATACATACATATATATATATACATTTATATATTAGAAATTTTTTATTTCTAAGCTAATATAAATTAAAATTTTCAATTATATTTAATTTGTAAATATTTTACTAATAAAAATAATATATAATAGATTAGTCTAATTCTAAATCAAACTAATGATAAAACCTTTTTTTTTGCTTTTTTTTTCTTTTCTTTTTTTTTTTTTCTTTTCTTTTTTTTTTTTCCTTTTCTTTTTTTTCTTTTCTTTTTTTTTTTTCTTTTTTTTTTTTTTTCTTTTTTCTTTTTTTTTTTTTTCCTTTTTCCTTTTGCCTTTTTTTTTTTTTTTTTTGCACATATTTAAAATTATTCAATAACTAAAAAAAAAAAAAAAATATATATATATATATAAACTAAAAAACTATCAATATATTATGTTAATAGAATATCTTTTATATTGTAAATATATATAACTATAATAATGTTTTCATATCGAAATTTTTCTTTCTCCTTTTTTTTATTTTTCATATCCTTTATTTTCTTTCCTTATTTTTAATATTTCGTATTATTTATTTAATTCTAATTCTTGGGACATATCTTTAGCTCGTACTCTTAATTTTGTATTCTTTTCTTTTTCTTCTTTCTTTTCTGTAAAATTTTCTTTTGTGGGCCTTAACTTCGATTGCTGAACTGCGTTTTTGGTATGTATATCTTTTGAATTTTGCTCTTCATTTTTTTGGTTTTTATTTTTTTCATTCTTCTTCTCTTCTTTTTTTTCCTTATTTTTGTTGACTTCATCAACTCCTTTTAATTTGTGTTTATATGTTTTTTTAACTTCTTCAATGAAAAAGTTATAATCCTTAAATACATAGAATCTTTTCACCTTTAATGTGGGTGTAAGATAATTATTAGTATCCCATATTTTAGATGTTAAATAAATATGATTTATTATGTTATATCTATTTAATTTTGTACTATTATAAGTTTCCATCATTTTCTCTTTGACATATTCAACAAAAATAGATTGATTTATATCTTCATCATTTAATCTATCATTATAATTATCTTCAGTAATTCCAGTTTTTTCTAACATATGGTCATCTTTTAAAGATCTATATAATAAATATTTATCCACAGAAAGAATACCTAGTGGTCCATCCATTGAATCATCACCATATACAACACAATTATTTATAAAACTAATTTGTGAATAAAGATTATTCAACAAATCTGTTTCGATATACTCACCTTGTGATAATTTAACTAACCCCTTAGATCTATCTAAAAATGTTAATGAACCATCACTATTAACTTGAACCACATCCCCTGTTTTAAAATAACCATCTTCAGTAAAAGATTTATCTGTATTTTCTTTTTCCAAAAAGTATCCACTAAATATAGAACCACTCTTAATCAGTAATTCCCCTTTTGGTAAAGCATCGGTGGCTTTATAAGTTTCCCATGTTTTTACTTTAAACTTTGTATTTGGAGAAAAAGGTATTCCCATACTTTCACTATTGTTATCACTAGTATCTTGCACAAAAATAGGACCAGTGGATTCTGTTAAACCATATCCTTGGTAATAATTTATATTTAATAAAACACTTAACTCATTAGCAATTTTGGGTGATAACTTTCCACCACCATTTAATATAACTTGTAAATTCGTGTTTACTTTGTCTTTAATTTTTGAAGAAATTTTAAAAAGTCCTTCAAGAAATTGACTAAAACTTCCATTATTATTAGCCTTACGCATAGATATAATACGTTTTACTAACCATCTCTTAAAAGGGGGTAAATTACTTATTTCTGTCATAATATTGGTATAAATTCTATTAAAAACTTTAGGAACACCTGCTAGTACTTCACCTTTAGAATTTAATAAATCTTTAGAGAAATTATTTATATCTTTACTCCATATATTTATAGTTCCACCTAACATGAATAAGATATGAACAAGAACTCTCTCATATATGTGCGATACTGGTAAATAAGAAAAATGTGTTTTGGGATTATATTCTTTTATTATATTATGATCACATAATGGTACTACAGTATTGTGAAAATTTTCATTACTTAACATAACACCTTTTGGTTTTCCTGATGTTCCAGATGTATATACAATTGAAGCAATAAAATTAGGGTCTTCATTATTTATTTTTATTTTTTTAGGTTCTTTTCTTGACATCTCATCAAATTCCATAATATTTATTCCAACACTTCTAGCTTTTACTTTTAAATCTTTTATTTTTTTTAATTTTTCTTTATCATAATCAACATTAACTAAACCATTATCTTTTTCCTTAGATTTTTTGTTTTTATCACTTTTTTCTAAACCTTTAGAATTTATTTTATTTGATTTATTTAATGTATCTAATATTATAAGATTTTTCAAGTGTGGAAATTCATTTCTATGAGCTAATAACCCTTCAACCAATTCTAAATCCAAACATAACCATTCTAATTCGGTTTCCTTTAGTATATCTACAATTACATCTAAACTAAATTTGGAGTGCATAACTAATGTTGTAACACCACTAAGCATAGAAGCCATATCAGCGGCTATCCAATTTATTGAATTACTACCATACAAACCCAACAATCTAAATTTACCATTATTTTTTTCTTCTTTTTTATACATTTTTTCTTCAATACCTTTTCCTTCATAAGTATTCAATGTATTACTAAAACATAAAACTTTTTTAAAAAAATCATTATAAGTCAAATAATTGTTTGGTTCACCATTATCATGTTCCACTACTGCTATATTATTTTTATGTTTATTTAGATTTCCTAATAAGAAATTCATAATATGTTTATAACCATATAAAGAACTTTTCTTTTTGTAATCTTTCATACAGTATACACTTGATTCATTTCCATTCGCTGGCTTTTCACATATTTCCGTGTATACATTTTTTTCAGAATTCTTTTGCGCTCCATGTAAAACAACATTAATTAGTAATATAAATAAGCTACACACCGTAAATGAAATATTCATCTTATTCTAAGAGTGAATTTATAATATATAAAAAATACAAAAAAAAAAAAAAAAAAAAACAATATTATATATACAATATATATTAAATATATTTTATTTAATTTTTTCTTTCATTAACTTATATATATATATATATATGTATTAAGTATTATTCTATATTAATATAAAGGTTCAAAAAAAATATATTTATGATATTTTTTTTTGTCCTTTCATATATAACACCTATTAAATAAAATGTAAATTCATTATAAATATATATATATATATATATATATATATATATATTCTTATATCTCCTTTGTTTATATATAATTTTTTTTTTTATTTAATGTTTTTATCAAACGTAAAAAATCAAAAAAAATATATAAAATTTTTAAAAATTAAAATAATAAAAATTTGTTCTCAATAAGCCTATATCCTATCATTATATATATATATATATATATATATATATATATATATATATATATTCTTATATCTCCTTTGTTTATATATAATTTTTTTTTTTATTTAATGTTTTTATCAAACGTAAAAAATCAAAAAAAATATATAAAATTTTTAAAAATTAAAATAATAAAAATTTGTTCTCAATAAGCCTATATCCTATCATTATATATATATATATATATATATATATATATATATTCTTATATCTCCTTTGTTTATATATAATTTTTTTTTTTATTTAATGTTTTTATCAAACGTAAAAAATCAAAAAAAATATATAAAATTTTTAAAAATTAAAATAATAAAAATTTGTTCTCAATAAGCCTATATCCTATCATTATATATATATATATATATATATATATATGTATAAAATAACATGTAGGCATATAAAGAAAAAAATGTTAAACAATAATGATAAACAATTTTTCTATTTAAAATAAATGTATATATAACAAAATATGTTTTAGATATTAAATGTATGTGTGGCAAATAAAATAATATTTTATAAACTATTTCGTATTTTCATTTAATAGAACTTTTTATAATATTCTAGAACTACGTATATTTAGGAATACACATATAATAGAATATTCATAAAAAATATATTATTAAAAAAATAATAATAATTAAAATGGAAATATATAAGATAAAGGTCATCAAAAATATTGTGTATTTTAAATATATATTTGTTAAAATAAATATATATATACATATATATATATATTTATATATATATATTAATATATTTCAATAAAGATAAAAACTTTCAATAATTTTTTTTTTTTTTTTTTTTTTTAGAATAAAGTTTTATTTATTTACACATTTATATATTTGTATTTTATTTCTTTTAAAAAAAAACTTTTAAGATTTTTTTTTTTTAATAATTTATTATTTTTTTTTTTTTTTTTTTTTCTTTATTTTAATAATAGATAAAATACATTATGTAAAAATTAATTATATTAGTATATATATATAATATAATATAATATTTATTAAAATGTGTATAGTATAATAAATAATAAAATTCTTGTATTCATTTTTTATGTTTTATTAATTTTTACTTTTAATATATAAACTAATTCTAAAATAAAGATTTTTTAAAAATTTGTTCTCATATAATTTTTAGGTATTTATAATAATATTATTAATTATATATATATATATATATATATATTTATTTATTTATTTATACTTACCTAATTATTTTATTCTTAATTTATTTTCTTATTATAATTTTCTTATTATTTTCTCGTTTTTCAATTTTTTTTTCGTGGTTTTTCCCTTTTCTTCTAATTATAATAATATATAGTTTCATTTTAATATTTATAAAAATTATTTTTTTCAAACATTAATTACAATTTTTTTTTTCCTAGAATTAAGCACCATTATATAAAAACAAAAAAGGATGAACATCAGAATAAATATTTATATTATATATTATAATATAAATAATATTTTAACTATGTTAAAGGAAAACTACTATATTATAATTAACTAGTATATATATTTTTAAAAATGATTCTTTTATTAAAAAAAATTCAGTATGAATTATATGTTTAAAAACATAATAATATATATTATATATATATATATATATATATCAACAATATATATTTATAATATTCATTTAATAATATCATAGTATCATATATTATATTTATTTATTATTAGTTAAATTTTAATTTCATTATTTTATCTAAAAAAAAAATAATATGATACACAATTATATATATATATTATATATATATGTTGTTACAGTATATTTTATTTTATATTATTATTACATTTTTTATTTTTATATTTGTAATATCGAAAAATAATATGATAATAATTTTATATTAATTATAGTTATTTATACCCTTTATATTAAAAATTCTTGTACCATTTTAATTTTTCCAACCATAGTATTCACACATTGTTTTATTCCATTATTGTACTTAATATAAAGAAACTAAATGTTGTATCTTTATTTTGTGAACTTAACATTTTTATTTTACTTATGAAAAAAATTAAATAAAGATACAATGTAATTGTAATTAAATAGTGACTTTATAACTATTTAAATAAAATATTATTTTACAATCCATATTGTTGTACATTTATAAAATTTACAAAAATTATCTCCTTTTTCAAAGTGTGTTAAACGATTATATATATATATATGTATCATGAAATAAAAAAAATAACAATGATAAATAAACAAATTATAGTTGTGACCTAAATATATATATATGAATAATGAAATTCATATGCATATATCAAAACTGTACAACATCTCATTTTATTTTACATATAATAATTAATAATAAATTAATTATAACTATCATTAATATTTTTATAAAGAAAAAAAAAAAAAAAAAAAAAAAAGAAAAAAAATATTTTATAAGAATAAAGATAATTTTAATATAAAGAAGATGCTTCACATATTATTATAAATAGTACAATATTGAACATATCGTCATTTTATACAAATATGGGAATATTATAATATAAATTTAACAAAAGAAAAACCAGAAATTATTAATTATCTTATTATAGGTTTTTTATTTCTATATTTTTTTCTCTATATATTATATATTTAATATATGAAGGAAAAAAGAAAAATAAGCTACATATAATAAATTAATCATAAATAATATATATTAAGTCTTAGAGAAAATAATATATATATATATATATATATATATATATATATATATATATATAATATTCATAAAATATAAACAATTTAACTTAATTATGAAAAAAATGTATTCGTAATATATTTTACAAATGTTAGTAAAAAAATTAAATGAAGTTTTAAAATATATTCTATAATAGAACAAATATGTTTTGTTCATTATTTATACAAAATGCTTTTTTATTCTTGAATACATTTCTATTTCTTGTTAATAAAGTAGTTAAAAGAAATAGAATTATTTATATATGTCATTGTTCTATCTTGTTTTTTTGTAATATATATTTTATCATAATATAAAAATATATATATATATATATATATTGTCTCTAGACCGAATTAAATATATATTACAATGAAAATCATAAAAATTTAAATACATTAATTTAGGGAGTCATCCGAACCTCAACTTATAGTGTCTATAAGAATTGATGATCTATATAGAAAGAAGTTACGTTCTTCTATAAATAAATGTGTATTACCAATATATATATATATATATAGAAACATAATTATTTCCTATTTTTTGTTTATTAACCTTTTTTAAGAAACATTACATATAATTAACATTTTTCACTTTCCATATCATATAAATATATAATTAATTAAAATGGTTTATTTATACATAAAAATATAACCTAATATATAAAGGTAATAATATATTTAATATATAAATAAAAATAATAAAACCAATAATAAAAAAAATAATAATACAAATGAAATTTTTTTTTAAAAAACCTTATGAAGAATAACATACAAAAAACAAAAATGATAATTAAATAAAATATTAAATATATATACATATATATATTATTCATATATCCATATATGAAATAAATAACCATGTGAAAAATGTATAACATTTTCTTTTCATGATAATTCTTATTAAAGAACATTATATTATTTATGTGTCCATTTAAAATATTATTTATATATATATATTATTAAATAACATAATAAATTAAATTAAACAAATTAATAAATAAGGTTACATAACAAGTTAATAATACTCTAAATTGTATATAATATATTTAATAAGATTTATTACACATTTTAATATAATATAAAACATATAGATTCTTTTCATTTAAATTATATATATATATATGTCTTTTTAAAAAATTAAAAAAATTAATAAAAATTATATTACACTCTTTCATAATTCTATAGTAATAACATACTTATATATATTGATTACATTTGTATATACCATAGAAAAAGTTGTTTTATGATATACAAAATGTTTTAAAAAAAATATATACACTTTTTTTATTTGAACATAGAATTATGAATATATATTTTATTATATTTTTGTACTGTAAATGTAGAAAATATTTTCCATTCAATATATTAATACCTTAACTTTTTTTTTTTTTTTTTTTATACAAATATATTCTAGAATAAACATTTATAAATTGAAAAATTAATTAGAAATTAACATAATTATCATTTGGTATTTATATATTTCATACAGTTACTTTTAAATTAAAATTTTATTTTTTCACAAATAATATATATATATATATATATAATTATATAGAAAGAACTAAATTTAAAACAAAAAAAAAAAATTAAAAAATGAGTATTTTTTTAAGATTCATAAACATTAAAAAATTAATTATAAAAATTTTAATTATGTAAAACATAAAAATATAAAATAAAACAAAAATACAATATAATTAATTATATAAAGAATAAAAAAAAAAAAAAAAAAAACGTAAAAAAATTAGTAGAAAAATAAAATATTATATCCATTAAGATAAAAATTACAATAATATTTCATATGTGTTATCTCAAAACTTGTTTACACTTTTGAAAAATTAAAATGAATAAATTAAAGATAACACATAGCATCAAAACAATAAAAAATTAAATATGTATCTATTTCTCTGTTATTTTATTTTTTTTTTTTTTTCTTTTATGTGAATTTTTTCTCAAATTTTAACATAAAATGCTTAATATATATTCACAAAAAAAATATTAAAAATCCTTTTAATTTTTATTTTTATAGGAAATAGTTATAAATATAAAACTTATATAACTATTATTCTGAACAAATAAAATAATCCATTTTAATATATTAATCCTTCTAAAAAAAAATACATCATTTCTTAAAATTAATATCATTTATATCCTCATGGTATTCAGAAAAATCGTTGATATTAGTTTCCTGTACTTGTTGATTGACTGAAAAAAAAAAAACATAAAATAAAAATAAATATTATAGGATAATATAAAAGTAAACAAACATAATGTAATAATATATATCATTTTTATTTCCTTGTAATTATTTATTTATTTATTATTTTTTTTTATATTTGTATTACACATATTGGATAATTTATCTAAATTATCAGTAACTTCAAATAAAAAATTATTCTCATTATTCTCATTCATAACTCCTTCAGAACTATAAAAAAAAAATATATAATACAATATATATATATATATATATATATATATATTTAATTTACATTCTTCTCAATTTTATTTTTATTTATTTTTTCTAACCTTTGATATTTGGCTTGTGAAGCACCTAAAATAACCAATATAATAAATAACACACCTGCTCCTGCATAATATGGCATACCTAAAAAGAAAAAAAGAAAAAAAAAATTAATGAGAAATTAATTTTTTTTATTGTTACTTTTGCAGTTTTGTAAGTATAAAAATAATAATATATTTTATTTGTTATTAAAAATTTGAATATCATACTTGAAAAAGCCTCCTTTCTGAAACATGTATAAGATGGATCATCAAATTCCCTTTTCGTACAATTATAATATTCCTCTGAATCATATGTAAAATAGCTCATACAGTAATCTGATACTGCACAACACAGATTTCTTGTTTTTTCTTTAGTGCATGTTTTTAATGGGATTTCTTCATGAATCATATGGTCACAATATTTTACAGAAATTTCGTTCTCACATTTATTTATTTCTGCTAATTTCTTTATTAATTCTTTTGTTGTACTATCATTTCTGTTTTCATAAAGATCTAAATCTAATTTTTTATCATATAAATTATATCTACTTGGAATATTATTAAAATTATTATTATTAGATCTCATATTTAAAACATTCCCAGAATTTCCCCCCCGATCTTGTCTGTTTCCATGATGACTATGATTAATTTGACTTCTTTCGGAAACTCCATCTCCATGTAGATTATTCATGGTATGGAATCCATGTTTTTGCAAATCCCTTTCTTGACTAATATTAATGTTTTGATTAGTTAAGTGTCTTTCGTTTTCCTCATTTCTTATATCTTTTAAATGTAATGTATTACTATTTCTATCTTCAGGATTAATTTTATGTATATCTGTATGACTTAATCTTTCCTCTTCAGCCTTATGAATTTTTGATTCTTTACTTTCCCTTAATTTTTCATCAATTTCTCCTGTAACAGGAACACTAATTTCGTTTTGTACATGTGTGGTTCCCAAATCACCAACAGTTTTCATATCGTTTTTCTGTTGATCACTCTCAATATGTTGACTACTATTATGCGACATTTCAGATGTATCATTTCCTTTCATTTTTGCTTCAGCGTCTTCTGATTCATCATTTACAGTAGATAAGTCTGAATTTTCGTCATATAATTCACCATCGTCTGATTCTCTATTCATATGACTTTTCAAAACAATATCTTCATATTCCTTAGTAAGCGTTCTCTCACCTTCCCTCTCGTTAACTTTATATTCATTATTACTAATTCTTTCTGTAGTTTCTTCACTGGTGTTATCCAAAGGTCCAGGTGTATTAGACATATCTTGGTCACTGCTTAGATTTGGTTCTGATAATTCTTCATGTGCTTTTCCTTCATCCAAGCTACTAGAAGGATTTTCTAAAGTATCTTTTAGTTCTTTCTCAACATTCATATTAACAATTCCTCCAGACTGTTGAACATTATCAGAATTACTAGTATGTTCTTTCACCTCTTCATGATTTTTATCTGGACGTACATCATCAGATAAAGGTTTAGAATTCACCCCGGAAATATTATCCCCTTGTTCAGTAACATTTATATTATCATTAGGACTGCTCCCAATAACTGCTTTAGGCATACTAATATCAACATCTCCTTTTAATTTTAACAAGTTAGAAGTATCTTTAGCATCAGTTTCAGGTCTTGAATTTTCTGGTGATACACTTATTTTACTCAAACTATCGTCATCACGTTTTTTTTGTTCATTTCCTTTTGGTCCTTCAGAGATAGATGGAGTTTCCTCTGTATCAGAACTTCCACTTTCCGTAGGAGATGTGATTGTAGATGATTCTAGGGGTAGTTTATCATTTTCTTTAGTATCTTCATGCAATTGAAGTGTATCAGATAATTCAGGCTCATCGACTGAAGTAGACAATGCTTGTTTATTGTGGCCTTCTTCATGTCTACTTTCTTCTGTAGTGGAAATTCCCGTTTCGGGTTCGCCTATGTTTGGAATGGCGTCAGATTTTCCTAACGTTTGATCCTCACCCTTAGGTATTCCATGATTTACTCCAAATTCTTGTGTCACTTCGTCTTCACTTCGTGATCCTCCTAAATCTTCTTGTAATAAATCTTTAGTTCCGTTCTCTCCTACACTTTGTTGTGGATTCTTTAAATCCTTATTTGCTGGTTCCTGATTTTTTCGTTCATCCGTACGAGTTTCCGTTCTGTGTGCTATTTCAGTGCTTTCCTCAGGAACTGCTTCTTGCGAAGTTTGTTCATTATTTCTTATTATAGAAATTGGTACATCCTTTACTTCTGGACACATCGTACATTTATTTTTATAATCTGAATGTAATTCTTCCTTAAATTCATCTTCGAAATTTAGGTTAGAACATTTTTCCGAGTATTTCTTTAAATAAACTTCTGGTTTTATAGATTTAAATTCAGAATACATTTTGTAATTATTTCCTTTTTGATATTCTTGGTATTGTTTGGCTTGTTTATTATACTCTTCTTTTTTTTTTGATATCCATTCTTTATATGAATTACATTTACGTTTACAATTGTCATCTTCACAAGGTTTTTCTTTGCATTCAACCTTCAGAGTCTCTATCATTTTTGTTTTATCCTGGCAATAATCATCACCCCATTCACTAAACCATCTGAAGAATTGTGGTATATTTTCAATATCATCTTCTTTACAAACAGTTTTATCCTTGAATACCCATGATATCACATTCCATACATCTTTTTTAATAACTTTCCACCACTCATCACGAAAAAGCTTATCATTTTGTTTATTCCTGTGAACATAATTTGAATTTGTGTTAATTTTTCCTACTAATTTTCTATTGCTCAAATCATTCCAATAATCAGTACCTCCTATAATATCTCTTATATCAGCGAAAGTTTTATTTATGATTTTACAAACTTCTTTATCATCTTTATTCTTATATTTTCGTTTCAATATTCTTGATTCATATATTGCAATAGCAAGAATATGCTCTTTTATCATTAATAGGTTTTTATCGTATATTCTATCAATGTTTCCAAGACATAATTCTTGCCTCCTCGGAGGTACACATACATCTTTAGTGGATAATTTATAAGGTTTTTTACATTCCCACACCTTTGTGTTTGTATCAACGGAATTTTTATCACATCCAAATTTAGAAAAATCATCTAAATCAATATGTTCACGCTTTTCCTTAATTGTATTGTCGTTACCATTTAAAACGCTTTTAACGAGAGTAGTAGTATGTTTACAATCACAATATTTTGAATATTCAGCATCACAATTATTCAATAATAAACTTACTTTAGCATCATTCTTGTTTTCTGAAATTTTGATTAAATAATTTTCCGCATTTTCCTTTGGAACTTTTTGAGTTTCATATTCTTTCGATAACGTATGCCATTCAAATTTACTTCTAATAATCCAATCTCTATATTTCATACATGGATCAATACATTCCTTCTCACATGCTTCATATAATGTATTATTTTTACATTTACTTTTTGGCAATTTTGATCTATTATCTCTTTCAAGCAAAAATTCTCCATGCCATTCTTTTATCCATTGAGTAATTTGTAATTCTTCTTGGGGAATATTTTTACAATTATTTATATTATTTTTATGCTCAGATAACATAGCTTCCCAAAGTTTCTCTCTAAATTCATTCCACCATTTTTTTCTAAAATTTTTAATTTTATGTTCACTTATTTCCCCATGAGCCCCTTTAAAAACTTCTTGAATTTTGTTTTCTGCCTTAGTTGAATAACCTCCAAAATCCATATCATTTCCCATAGCAAGATGTCCATAATCTAAAAAACTATTCTTCAAATCATTACAAAATTTAGAATTATATTTGTTATCATTTTTTTTAAGCAAAAGTTGAGATTCTTTTTTAGAGGCTTCAATGAAATGATCCTTCATGGTCTCTTTTGTATATGTTTTAATAATGCTAAGATTAACAATGCATAATTGGATTCTACGATCAGGAATACATACATAGTTGCTTCTATCATTTTTCTTTTTACAATCCCATTTCATTCCTTTCCTTTTTTCCCTACAATTACTTAAAACTTCGTTATTAGATGAAGTATTTCTTCCATTATTAATTCTAGAATCCAGGAAACTTAATATCCTAGACACACGTACAGCGTTAATAGGAACATATTTATTTTGCTTTATTAATGAACTTGTCGATAAAAATGATTGATAATTGTTGTTAAACATTTCTTCATTATTATGTTTATTTATTAAAGACATATTTTTATCTATATTATCTGGAGTTCCATAACTCTTCCATCTTTTATTAAATTTTGAATTATTTAAAATATCTAATTTATTTTCTATAAAAGTAAATATTTTCTTATCAGTTTTTTGAACATTTCCATATTTCTTTTTATCTAATTCATTAAATTTTTCTTTATACACGTCTAAAAATTTTTCATTCTCTTTTATATCATATTCATTCCTAGCTTTTGCAAAATATAACACAAAGAAGGAAGCAAAAAAATATATACTAATATTACATTTCATTGTATGCACATTGAATATATTTATATGTTATTATCTATATATATATATATATATATTTTTTTTTTTTTTTTTTCTATATATATTTCATGTTAGTAAAAGAATATAACATATATTGATATATATATATATATATATATATATATATATATATATATTATATATATATAATATTTTAATACACTTTTTATTACAATCAATCAATTATATTCATATATCTAATTAAAACATATTTTATATCATAGAAACTAAGATATAAAGAACAACTATAATATTTACACTTAATTTTAAATATACATATATATAGTGTATATGTTTTACTTTAAACCTATAACATTTTCAATTCTAAACAAATTAATATATTAAAATAATTTTCTTTACTTTTTTTTTTTTTTTTTTTTTTTTTTTATATATTTTTACATAAAATTATTATACATGCATATTTAATTTTTTCTTTTTTATATTAAAAAATTCTAAAAAAATAACCATTACATATTGTTCTATAATCTGGCACCAGAAAAAAAAAAAAAAAAAGTTCTAAAAAAATATTTAGTTTTATAATTTTTTGAAGAAATTATTAAATAATTATTTTTCTCCTTAATAAAAATAAACAATTATTTTACATTAGAATAAAATTATTATTTTATATATACATATAATATGTCATTATAGTAAATTTTTTTTTCTTAATAGTGTAAAAACAAAAAAAAAAATTTTAAGAATTTTTTATAGAAAAGCACGTTTATTTTTGAAAAACCATATATTTATATAAATAATAAAATTTTATTATTCTATAATTTAAAAAAGTTTTTGTTCTTAGCTAATTATATTTTAGAACACCACTTGTTTCTTCTTCTTTTTTAAAATATTAAATATTTTATTATAAAGAAATTTTTAAAATTCACTAATTTAAATAAAAGTAATAAATATATTATGGTTATCTTATTTATTACTTTATTTGGTTTTCCTTGTTTTTATGGAATGACGTAATTCAAATTGTATCTTAAATGAAGATAAAAATAAAGAAAATCAAAAAAAAAAAAAAATAAAATAAAATAAAAAGCCTAAATATAATAAGATCCTTGTAAAAATTATTGAAATATTTAATCTACCATAATTATGTAAACTTGAAAAGAATAATTAGAAGGTCATTAAAAATAAGATTACATAAAAAAAAAAAATTTAAGAATTTTTTATAGAAAAGCACGTTTATTTTTGAAAAACCATATATTTATATAAATAATAAAATTTTATTATTCTATAATTTAAAAAAGTTTTTGTTCTTAGCTAATTATATTTTAGAACACCACTTGTTTCTTCTTCTTTTTTAAAATATTAAATATTTTATTATAAAGAAATTTTTAAAATTCACTAATTTAAATAAAAGTAATAAATATATTATGGTTATCTTATTTATTACTTTATTTGGTTTTCCTTGTTTTTATGGAATGACGTAATTCAAATTGTATCTTAAATGAAGATAAAAATAAAGAAAATCAAAAAAAAAAAAAAATAAAATAAAATAAAAAACCTAAATATAATAAGATCCTTGTAAAAATTATTGAAATATTTAATCTACCATAATTATGTAAACTTGAAAAGAATAATTAGAAGGTCATTAAAAATAAGATTACATAAAAAAAAAAAATTTAATTTACTATTTAATATAGGGTGCAACTTTTTCAAGTAAATTATACATATTTACTGAATAAATTTTTAAATAAAATTATTTTAAATTATTGTTTGCAAGTATATTTATTTCACGTTTTTTTATTTTTTACTTTTAACGATTTCTATATAATATCTACTTCCTGATAAAATATATTAAACATTATTATATATATATATATATATATATATTTTTATTTATATCAATATAATAGTGTGTGTAATATTTTTATTTGTTCTAAAATTTTCATTATTAAACAAAATTATTTTCTTTTTTTATATTTTACACATAAATTTTATAAAATAAATATAGATATGTTTAAATATATATATATATATATTTATATATGGGACAAATGTTAGGAACCTTTTATCAAATGAAGACCTTAAATTTTACAACAAAAAAAAAAAAAAAAAATATATATATATATATATATTATTTCCATTTTAATCATTTCAACAAAATAAACAAAAATATTCTCAACTAAAATTATTATTTTATTTTATTTTATTAATATTTATGTAATGTTTTAAATATTAAAAAATATATATATTTTTATTAAAAAAAATAAAAAAATAAATAAAAATATATGTAATACAACAATAAATTGATTTCATACAAAAACAATATTTTTTGTATGAAAAAAATATGCATGCTAAATAATAAATGTTAAAAAAAAAAAGTACACTTGAAAAATTATATAATTTTCTTGTAAAATAAATATGTACTTCAAAAATATTAAGGTACTACAAAAAATATTTTAATAAATTAAAATATATATATATATATATATATATATTAATTTATTTCTTTTTTTAAATTATAATTATTAAATATTATTTAAATAATTATTAATAAATATCGTAAAAAGAAAAAAAAAATATATTGAAAAGAGAGGGGAACCAATTAAATATTGGATGACCACCAAGGATTTTTACTCAAATCATTTAAATTTAAATTCTTCCTATAATCCATGTGTAACAATTGCTAAAAAAAAATAACAAATATATAAATAAATATAAATAAATAAATAAATATATATATATATATATATATTTATATATAAATATATTGTATGAATCATTTCATATATTTTCGTATTACTACCTTAATTATATTTTTTAATTCTTTTGGCCATCTTTTCGTCTTTTTAAAAAAATCAAGGATCATGTCAAATTGTTCAAATTTTAAATATTGTAAATCATATGATGGATCAGAACGCTTCCATAAAAAATTATAATTCCAAATCCATATAAATACGATTCCCAACATATATTTATCAACTGACGAAACATTAAAATAAAACGTTTTTCGTTCTTCTTGATCTGTAATAGACTTTAAATATTCTAATGGATAAGTAATATCGAGTTCTTCCTGTTTTTTAATTAATTCTCAACATTCAGGAGGAATAAATCGAATCTTACCAACACAAGGAGCACATGATTCAAAGGAATGAATACAATTTATATTATTTATATGTCTTAAATTATAAGTATACATAGGAGTAGCTTTCCCAAAATCACATAAACGTATTTCATGTTTATCTGATATTAATATATTATGACTAGTAAAATCTAGATGAGATAATCCTGCATTGTGTAATTTTCTTAATAAATTTAAACAATTATATAATAATTTTTTTTTCTTTTTTTTTCTTCCTATAGAAAACATTTTTTTTCTTTGTCTTTTTATATATTCATTTATATTCTCTCCAAAATATTCAGAAACTATTATAATATAACCATTCATGTTTGATTCCAATTCATTTGTTAATACGCTATTGAATGTATCCAAATCTTGGAAAATATTTTCTTGAGGAAATTCTCCACCGATATAATGTACATCTGGTTGAAATAAAACTCTGTATAACTTAGGTGCTATCCCTGGATAATATTCATTCAAAAAAGATAAAGCAACTGCTTCCATAACATAATTTTCAGCATTTATAATATATTCTCCTTCATATTCATTCATTAATTTATATTGCTTTACCCATGCACTAATAGGAATCTTTTTTATGAATAATCTTATCCCATTACCATTTTTTGAACTAATAAATGTTTCATACATTTTATGAACCCTTGAACTACCAATTTCACAATTATTTGTTGTTATTCTTTTTAATTCCCAAACGTCATAATTCATACCATATACACAAAAATTATAAGAAAAATCTAACATCTTAAGTAAACACTGTTTCCCTAATTCCCAGTTATATAAATTATTCGAATCTGAACAACTTTCATTATTATGGGCATAATTCATATATTTTATAGAATCCCAATTGTTATCAATAATACCATTTATATATTCATTTTCTTTATTCATTATATTCAATTTACAAAAACGATGTTTATCTCCTCCCCAATCAGTATCATTAGTCCGATCTTCAAAAAAATTATCCTCACAGTTATTTTTATTTAATCTTCCGAATAAGCACATATTAGTTTTCTTATTTAATAACCAATTATTACTCTTTTTTTTTATTCCTTTATTAGTAAATATAGAACGAATAAAAGGTATATTCGACGTATTGAGCAATTTTTCATATTCAGATAAATTTCTTGAATGTTCATAAATTATATTTAATGGTTTATTTGTCCATTTATCCATTACCACCAAAATAGGCATCAAAAGGGAACATATATTATTAAATATATTATGCATATATAATAAATATATAAATAATTATTATATGTATATATATATATATATATTTTTATTTATTTTATTCTTTTTTTTTTTTTTTGTTTGTTTCAAATTAGTAATAAAACATATATGACTCCTAACAGATGAATCATACAATATAATACATAATTTTTGTTTTTATAAAAAAATATAAATCCTTTTTAATTTATTTACTCCTCAAACTAATAATGAAAAATTCTACAATATATAATATATATATATGTTATATTCAGTTAAACATTCCTTTTAAAAATATAAAACTCCTTATATTCAAATGGTTCTTACCTAATTATTTTATTTAATAAAATTCTAACATTTAAATTTTTCATGGCTTCTTTATTTTTATTTTATTTTTTTTTTTTTAATCTATAATTTATAAAAATATAAAATATTACATTCTTATAAAAATGATTAAAATTATATAATTCTTATAAAACATTACAATATTATGTTAAATATAGAAGACATCCATATATTATTTAATCATAATTTCCTATATCTTTTATATATTATGAAGATATTTTTAAATTATACATATAAATAAAATATATATATATATATATTTATATATATATATATATATTCCTTTTTATAAAAATATAAAATTTATTTATTATGAATAACACAAATTTTTATTAAGGACACATGGAAAATTACTAAAGTATATATATATATATATATATATATATAAATTTAATTAATTACAAAATTATAATAAAACTAATTTATATTTTAAAAAAAGAAATTATCTTTTGCATCTTTTACATTTATTTTATTTTAGGACATTTAAAATTTTCTTTACAAAATGAAAAAATATTAAAATATACTTTGTTTTTATAAAAAATATTATTTCTATAAAGTATACACTTTCATTATGGAAAATGTAAAAATTTCAAAATAATATTTGTAAATTATTATAAGCTTTTACTATTCTAATAAAAAAAAAAATAAAAAATAAAATAAAATAAAATAAAATAAAATAACAAATAAATAAAAATAATAAAATAATAAATAATTTATCAAATACAATTACTCAATCATTAACAATTAAAAAACCTTTTTCTTTTTTTTTTTTTTCCCCTTTACATTATGTGAACCTATATATTGACATACACTTTCTTTTGGTTATTTTCCTTTTTAGTTTGCCAACAAGAAAATGTAAGCATATGCATTTCATATTCATCTAACATTTAATTATTATAAAAACAATGTATTTTATTTCACGCATATGAAATAAAGAATTCTTTATAAAAATAAATTTTTCTTTTATTTAAATTTTATAAATATACAATATATATATATATATATATATATACATTATATTCTATTAATTTTTTCCCATATATTTGGTAATCCTTGTAAAAAATTAAGAATGGAATAAATTCATATTGTTTTATAGAACACATACCCAAAATTTTAATAAAAAAAAAAAAAAAATTATCAATATAAATCTATATATATATATATATATATATATATATATATTTATATTTATTTATTTATTTATTAATTTAATAAATTTCTTATTTTTATATTTATTTATTTTTCTTTTTCCCTTTTATATATATTAATTATATCCAAAGTACCATTGTTATTGTTCATAAGTTTAAAAGATTAAAAAAAAAAAAACTTAATTAATTTGTAAAATAGAAACGTATTTTTGAAAACAAAATATACATATATACACATATATATATACATATATATATATGAACACACAAAAAGAATATTTCCTATTTATGATGAGAAATATAATTTCTTTAGAAACAAAATTACACATAAAAAAAAAAAAATAATAATAACATAAAATAATAAAGAATGAAAGAAAAAAAAAAAAAAAAAAAAAAAAAAAAAAAAAAAAATATATATATATATATATATATGCATATATAAATATGGACGTAAACAAAATTAAGAATACAATATAAATAAATACATTAAATATATATAAATAAATATAAACAGATAAATAGATTATACACAGATGATGAAATATGAACATATAAATAAGTGAATTAAATACGAATATATAAAAAATAATAAAAAGGTGAATAAAATACGAATTATAAATAAATATAAACATACACATATATAAGCATATAAATAAATATATATCATAATAATAATAATAATAGTGGCATATATAACAATTACTATTATATTTTTTCTTTTTAATAATAATGATGATTATCTAATATTAAAAAAATACATATATATTATATATCACATAAATTATTATAAATATATTCACTATTATTAATTAAATAAAATATATATATATATATTATTTATTATTTATTATTGTATCTTTTATATTTTTTGCTTTTTTCTTTATATTATATAATCAAAATATTTTTTTCATTTAATACAAAAAAATATAATAAAATAACTTACGGATAAATATATATATTCAATAGTATTCTACTAATATTTCCTTTTTTTTTTATATTTTTTAATACAAACAAAAGAATTGTATTTTCATATTCATAAGAAATCTCTCTAATAATATATATGCATATATATATATATATATATATATTTATTTATTTATTTATTTATTCATATCCTTAAGAATTTTTTTTTTTATACTTTTTTTACTCTTTTTATTTTTTTCTAAATTAATATTATCTGATTTATTTGATTTTTCTTCACATACAATAAGATTTCTTTCTAATTCAAAGGAACGTAATTGATATCTAAAATGTTTAGTAATAATTTCCTTAAATGCAATTTCTAAATGTTTAAGTAAATTTCTCCATACATATCTATTTCCATCAACAAGTAATGCAAATTCACCATGATTTAAAACATCATTATCAGTAATCCATCTAATAAATAAATCATTCATATTAGGTGTAACATTTCTATAAAGATCAGTAAAAGTTGTTCTTAGTTCATTCATTATTTCTTCTTCTTTTGAATAATGTACACTATAATAATTTACAATAAAATTAAAAACCTCAAACATTTTACGTACAGACAAAATATATTTGTTCTCTTCGTTTTGTACTATTCTTGTCCATAATTGATACATTTTTTCATACCTATTTTTCTTACTCTTTTTAATTGATTCAAGTTCATAATTCAAAGCTTTATCATTTTCATTCGAATATTTCGTGTGTTTTTTATTAGTTGGAACCAATTCATATTCTGCATAAATATCTTCATTTATTAGATATTGAAAAAAGGTTTTATTCTCCTTAAACACTGCACTAAGTTTTTTCTTAGGTTTACTAGTAGGAACATTTGTATTATCTAATTCTTCGCTTGATGAGTCATTTCCATCTTTTACATTCTTCATCACTTCACTATAATTACTACTTTGTAAAGATTCCACCTCACTTAAAATTCTTATGTTACTTAATTGTGTTCCACAATTTAAAAATTCATAACTTGTCCACACATTCTAAAATAAAAATATAAATATGTTAATGAACAAATATATATATATATATATATATATATATATATATATATATATATATATTTTCAAAATAAAATCAAATATACATATATATATATATGTATGTATAATTTTTATTATGTATAGTTATATAATTATAAACTTACTAATAAAGTAATGCATATTAGGGATACCATACATAATATAAATAATATTGATCCAAAAAATCCACAAAAATCTACATTCGTTTTATTGCTTTGTTTCATTTTCATGTTAAAAGAATAATTAAGGTTTCCTTTATAACCTTTTTTTTTTTTTTTTTTTTTTTTTTTTTTGGTAGAACACTTTTTTAAATAAAATAACACTTTACCTTTTCTATAATATTATATTTCAATAGTACTATATTAACATATACATAAATAAATAAAAAAATAAATTAATATATATATATATATATATATATATATAATAACAATATAGAGGTGTAAATTTTTCTAAAAAAAAAAAAAATTATATATATACATTTATTTACATACAAATATATGAATACAGTATGAACATGATAAAACATACATTAGACCAATATATACATTAATATATGTCACAAAATTATATACTCCTAATATATATACAAAAAAAGTTCAAAATAATTCAGATACACAAATTTTCATAAGTGTACTATCAAGGAAAATCTTATTTCCATATTTCTACAAATAAGTACAAAAAAAAATATTAAACATATATATATATATATAATAATTTTCTTTTACCTTATATTTTTTATATAAATTAATATCCTTTAGTTTAAAAAAAAAAAAGGAAAAAAATTTACACCCTTTCTAATTAATTAAAAAAATATTATCATATATATATATTATATATCTATATATATATAATATTTAAAGAAGGGAATAAAAAACTATTCATATTAATAAAAAAACAAACAAACAAAAAAAACCAAGAAATATAAAATACTATTTAAAAAAATATACTATTAAAAAAAAAAGAAAAAAATAATAATATAAAATAGTATTAAGTAAAGAATAAAATTTTATAAATCTTAAAAATAAAATAAAAATAAAAAACACCTTATATATAATAATATATATGTATGGATATTATTATATATATATATATATATATATATATATAATATATATATATATATATATAATATATATATATTTATTAGTATATATAACTAAATAAAATATATTTTAGAAATATATAAATAAGGAATTTATGAAAAATTATTATTAAATATTTATATTTATATTATTATTATTATTATTATTATTATTATTATTATATTATATTATATTATATATATATATATATATATTTATTAGTATATATAACTAAATAAAATATATTTTAGAAATATATAAATAAGGAATTTATGAAAAATTATTATTAAATATTTATATTTATATTATTATTATTATTATTATTATTATTATTATTATTATTATTATTATTATTATATTATATTATATTATATATATATATATATATATATATTATATTTACTTATAACCTTTTAATATAAAGTTAAACATGAATTATGTTAAAAAAAAAATTAGTTACAAATATTTTAATTGCAAATTAATTTAAAATAAAAATAATCATATATATATATAATGATTGCAAATGAATAATAAATACTATTTGCTCTCATGCGTTTAGTATATGGGTATACTATTTCTCAACTACACGTATTTACTTTTTTAATGCCGTATATCCAAAAATATTAATTCATTTCCCCATTTCTAATTTATTTACATCAAGTACATGCAGTAAAAAAAAAAAAATAATAATAAAACATACTTTAAAAGTATAAAAGAAATTATTTATTTTAATTTTTCTTTTTTTTCTATTTATATTAAAAATGAATTCATTCTAAATAATTTTAAAATAAGAAATTTAATCTTATTTTTATTATTAATTTATATAATAAGATATTTCCTTATTTAAAAAATATATATAATATAATATACTATTTGTAATTCATATTAAATATGATCTAATATAATAGATTTACATCATATCTAAAAGGGTAAGAGAGGTAACAAAATCATAATACATTAGTATTTTATTTATAAGAGAAAAAAAAAATAAATAAACAAATAAATTAATAAATTATATAGTAATATAAAATTATATTAATTAAATAGTAGACTAAAATTATTTCATTACTATTGTATAAATATATTAGGCATAAAAGTTTTATAATACTATTTTATTCATTTCTTTTATATATATAAATTTACTAATATAAACAATAAATTTATTTTCACAAATTAAAATTATTATCCTTTTCATAAAAATTACGCATAATTTAAATAGCCCTTCTTAAAAAAAAAAAAAAATAAAAGAAGAAATATTATTAACAAAAAAATATTATATATATATATATATATAATTATTATTTTAGATACCATTATTATATATTTTTCCTAGTAAAAATTTTTAAAATTTTTTTAAATAAATATATTAACAAAAAAAAAAAAAAAAAATTTCAGAATTCATTATATCTATATTTATAAAATTATTAAATTTTTAAAAAAATTATATGTAAATATTTATAGCATTTAATTTTTATAATAATACTAAGTTATTATTATAAATATATTTTTATGTATTTTATAAAACGTAATTAATCATAATAGTTAAAATATGTGGTTTAAAAAAAGTTTCATTTTTTTATATTTATTAATATTATATGGATTAAAATATATATATGATCCTATATAAAATAATAAACTATTAATACAAAATTATAACTTGAAAAATTAAGAGGAAAAAAAAATATTTTTATTTAACATATGAAATATAGATACCTTAAATGTTATATTCTCTTATCTTTATAATTCTTAGGAATTATTTGTAAATTCAAATAATTTCATAAAAATAATTCTATACATTTTATAAAATAGTTAAAATTTATTTAAAAAAGAAAAATGTATATTTTATTATATATAAAAAAAAAAAAAAAAAATTCTTTTTTTATTAATCCTAATATAATTTATACACATAAATAATATAATTGGATCATTATCCTATATTAAATTATATATTAATTTTTATGTTGAAATGTATATTTTTATGATGAATATTGCTTCTTTTTTTTTTTTTTTTCTGCTTCCCTCACTAGTATTTACATATTATATATCATGTAATAGGTGTGGTTCCTTTTATTAACACAAATTAAATATTAAATTATTATTATATGTACTTTTCTACATTTGTAAACAAAAAATTAATATAAAATTATACTACATAATATGATTTCTAATATATATCATTATTTTGATATGTCCATTTTATGAATATATTCATATATAATAATTTAGTTGTATATACAAAATTATATTTTAAGTAAGGTGACATTAATACCATAATACAATAATAAAATAACATATTAAAAGTCCCTAATACATAAATATTCAACCTTATAAAGTTTATAATATAATTCTTTTATAAAAAAAAAAAAAATATATAAATACATAAATGAATAAATATATATATATATATATATATATATTACAAATATATTTATTATTGAAAATATTTATTGAAATATTATCAGTTTTAATAAAAATTTCATTTTGTAAATTTATTTTGCTAAATTATCCAATTAGCTTAATCATATATTTTATGATTAAATTTAAAGAAACACTTAATACATATATATATATATATATATATATATATATATATATATATATATGTATAATATTTTAATAGAAACGATTATAAATTCTTTTAATAATACTTACAACACTTTTTTTCCTAACAATAAAATTATAAACATATTTGTCTTATAATATATAATAATAATTCTTCGGGTTACATAATCATTATATTATTTTTTATGTATTTTTTTGTTTTTTAACTTTTATTAATTCAATCAAGATTTTAAATTTGATGTCTTGAAAAAATTATACAAATCTTATAGTTTAAAATAATTATATACAGTATATATATGAAAAAAAATAATAATAAATAATAAATAAATAAAAATGGAAAATATTATGATTTTTTACAAATGACATTAATATGTAATTATACTTTTCTTAAACCCTTAGAAAGTTATTATGGAATATTTTAATTAACTAAAATATGTATAATATAGAAATACAAAATAAATTAATAAGTCACCAAGTTAAGAAATATAAAATGCAAAACGTCCAAATTATAAAATCAAATATAAATTACACAAATGTGAATATTGAATATTATATATAATTTATATTATTGGAATTCTGTTCATGTTATAACATGTGAGATAATACAAAATTAATAATATAATGTAATTTTATATATATATATATATTATACTATCAAACTTTTTGATAAAGACACTTCATATTTTCTTAATAAAACATTCTAGAGTTTATGCAAAAATACCTAAAATAAAATATTCAGCTAATAAAATATAAAAAATATATGATGTGTATTGTATAAAGTTAAAACAAGTGAAAGCAGGAAGTTTTATTAGTTACAAGGGGATTTAAGTTTATTATATTTAGAACCAAAATAAAAAAAAATAAATAAAATAGAATAAAAAATTGTCCATATTATTTTTAAACAAACATATAGAATATGTGTAAAGAATTTTTTTTTTTTTTATTATATATAGAAAATTATTGAATATAATCTCAATAATTTAATTATGGAATTGATAAATTAGGAAAAATTAATTGTATATAAATATATAATTATTGTAAATTCAAAAAAAAAATTATTATGAATAGAATAAATCAAAATTATACAAACTCTGTGTAGGGAAATTAGTATCAAAAAGTTCATATATATACATATAATATATATATTTACTTCAAATACAATATATTTTCAGAATAATTACTTTAATGTAATAATTTATTTTTTTTTTTTTTTTTTGGGCGGGGATGCCGGAAGATATATTTTATTATAAATATAATATTTAAAAATAATATATAAATTTAATATAATTACTTTTATATTTTTATTAAAAGTATAATTAAAATATATAGTATATATATATTATATATAAATATTTCATTTTTCCATTCTTCAAAAATAATTGGTTGTAACTTTTTATTAAATTATATTTTTCCGTATTTTTTCTTAATAAAAATATAAATAAAACCTTAGTTATTTTTTTAATTATTATATATTAGGTTTGTATTCTTAGTAGTTATAAAATTTTAGTATGTAATTTATATTTAAATAATTTATTTTATACTTCTTGATTAATATTAAAAAATATATTATATTATAATATATATATATATTAATATATATAATATAATTTCTGTTATCTTTTTTTTTTTTTTTTTTTTTCTTATAAAGTAATAATATATATTTTTATCTTCAAAATATTATTTTATTGAATTGTTGTATTCATTGTAATAATAATGAATATTTAGATTTATTTTTTTATTTTTGCATGCATATGAAAAATAATATTATATAATATTATATACAAGTTTTCTTTTTATGGGTTATTTTTTATTTTTTTTTTTAAATATATTAAATATAAAAATATATTTTTAATAGTTATATATATATATATATATATATTTATTTAATAATAAAACAAAATATATGGTTATAAAAAAAAAAAAATAATTAGATTATTTGTATACTATATAATATATAATAACTATATAATATTATATTTAACAATATATACTATAATATTATAATAAATCTATATATAAATTATTTTATATAATAATGTATTTGTAAATAGAATTAACTTATTTCATTGAATTTATTATATTTTTTTTTTTTTTTTTTTTTTTTTTTGGTTTACAAAAAAAAAATACATAGATATTCTTTTTAAAACCTTGTAATTTTACTTCTAAAAATACAAGTATGATATTATTATATATAATTTTGATACATAATAAAAAAAATGAAAAAATATATTTATTCTCTTTTAATATAAGAATCTTTTTAAACTATTAGTTTAATTTTATTATTATTACTTTTTTTTTTTTTTGATAATTAATTAGTAATATTTTAATTTTATTTATTAAATGATTTATTATATATAATTGTTTTATCTATTCTAATTATATATATATATATATATATATATATATATATATATCAAAATAAATAATTTCCAATTTTTTATGTGATTATTATTATACTTTCAATATTATATGTACATTTTTCTTATTTCTAAAATATGCATATTTAATTCTTCATATATATTTTTTCTTTTTTGGTCCATTAATTTTTATAAAAAAAGAAAAAAAATAAAAAATACAACATGATTCATAAAACATTTAATAAAATATCTCTTATGAAAAGTGAACAAAATTTTAAAAAGACAAATAATAAAAATCCTCTAGAAAAAAAAAAAAGGAATTTTAAAAAATATGTAACTAATAATAAAATAAGATTATTCGTTTTGTTTCTTGAACTGGTTTTATGTACCATTCTACACACAACAATAGAATTGAACTATTTTAATGAGGTAAAAAAAAAAAAAAAAAAAAATTTTTATACACATAATATAAATATATATATATATATATATATATTATTCATTTATGTAATGTTTCACCTTATATGAAAATGGATACATATATTTATATATACATATATTTATATTTATGTTTCTATTTATGTTTATATTTATGTTTATATTTATGTTTATATTTATGTTTATGTTTATATTTTTTCATTTCTACCTTTGTAGCTGTCAAAAAACAAATGTTCAAATAAAAATTACACAGTAAATAATAGAAAAGAATATGGTCAATTTATTAGACTATTATGTGAAGTAGAAAATAATAATAATGATTATGAATTAAATGGACCCTCCCTAAGTGATGTAGATCCTTATAATATTGAAAACTATGGAGAAGAAAGAAATAATACGAAACAAGATAAAAGTGATAATAATCTTTATTACGTATTAGATAATAAATATGATACAAAATTATTAGAAATAAAAAATGATTATGAACGAGCATTAGAAGATATGAATACGACTAATAAAGAAGAAAGTTATGGAACTGAAGTAAATAATATATTAGAAGAAATATATTATGATCACACAGTATCTGAAGTATCACATGAACAATTAAATGAATTAAATGATAATGAAGACATTTCATTGCATGAAAAACAACTTAGAAAAGAAAGATCAACTCTAAGTGATAAAGATAATTCTAAAGATTCTAATGCTCAAAACAAAGAACAAGGTGATGCAGTGAATAAAAAGTTTATAAAAATTTTTGAAAAATTTTTTGAAAGAATGAATAAACATAGAGTTAATTATTTACGTAATAAATATCAAATATTTCAATTCCTTAATGAATTAAATAGAGAGGACAGGGAAAGACTTAAAGCCTTATTCTTTGTTGCAGTAGCACTTGCAATTTTAGGAATTGTTTTTATTATATATATAATAGTTAGAATCATACTTTTAATATTTTTTCTCTTTGAATAATATTAACATTCTATTTTTATCTTCAGAAGTTAAAGAAAACAAAAATTCTTAAGAAACAAACAATTTTTTTTTTTTTTTTAATAATATTACTTAATTATTTATTAAACAAATAGGAACATATATATAAATATATTATTAATATCACCTTTTTATTATTATAATGATATATATATCATATATATCAAAAATAACGTTTTTATTCTATTTCTCCATCTTCCTTTGTTTTGTTCTATTTTGTTTTGCTTTTTTTTTTTTTGGTTTTTTTTTTCATTTACTATTTTATCTTAACTTTTATATGCCTATATGCTATTCTTATATTTTATACCTAAAATTTTTTTTAATCAGTATGATAAGAACAATCATGTGGATATAAATATAGACATATATTTCTACAGGATGTAGCATTCTTCATTATTACATTAAATCAATAATGAAGATTTTATATTATAAAATAAAAAATATTTTATTTTATTATTTTTTTTTTTTAAAGTTTTTAAAATATCAAATGACACAGCAAAAAAAAAAAAAAAAAATAAATAAATAAAACGGCAAAAAAAATATAGAGACGGATCCAAAAAAATATAAATATAAATAAAAAAATATATATATATATATATTTATTTATTTAAATATTTAATAAGGTACATTATTAAAAAAAATAATAATGTATACAAATAAATATAATTACAAGTATACAAATTCCAATCCTTTATATCAAACTTATATAATAGATTAATATTTTGATTGTAGAATAAATCCAATATGAGGTATATACATACATACATACATATATATATATATATATATATATATATATATATTTTTATTTTTTTATATTCAAATACAAAAATATGATATATTTACATTTATATTGTCCTATTATTATTGTAAATATATTTTAATTAAACATGTAATAATTTCTTTTCCTTTTTTTTTTTTTTTTTTTTTTTTTTTTTTTTTCTTTTTTTTTTTTTTGTATGTTCTACCTTTAATTTATTCCACATTCTATAAAAAATATATTATACATTTAATATACAAATATTTTTATATATTATTCACCCATGGTTATAGCCAAAGTTCCTCTTCTCATATTCTCTTTTTCAATAACATCACAAGCTATTCTATCTTGACATTTCTTATTTAAATATAACATATATTGATGAAATGATTTAACACAATCGCTTAGAAAACATTCCAAAGCATGTTTTGTAACAGCCTCTCTTTTAATAAATGAATAAAAAACTTTATTATAAAAATTCTCCTTCTTTTCTAACTTAGTAGCAATATATTTGCTGTAAGCAACCCACAGATCTTTTGCAAAGTCTTCAAGTAAATCATATGTATTTGTTAAATGACCAATGTATTTCATTAAACGATACTGCATCATAGCAAATTTATGTCTTTCCACTTCACGTAATTGCCACCATATATGGAGAATATCATTAATAGATGGAATATTATCTAAAGATCTAACCATTTCAGTTAAATCTTCTTCCGTTATTTCGTGATTTAGATCAAAAAACTTTTTACGTACTTCAGATATATTTGAACCTTTAGAATTTTGTTGAGTGTTGTATCTATTATTTGAATGGTCTCGTGTTTTGTTAAATTTTTCTTCTCTTTTTCGGAAATCATTACTACTACTGTTAAAATTATTATAAAAGGATTTTAACAATTCCTCATCTTCTTTCGTCAGGTTATTTCCTCTAGAATCACTATTAACATAATACATAGATTCTCTCATATAGTCTTCATCTTCATTTCTCTTTTTCCTTCCTTTATAATCATTTGGTACATAATAATTGGTCTCCATTGTAGCACTATCTTGATAAACTTCATAATTTCCATCATAATTATTATAATTTCTATAATCCCATTCATTTAGTTCTTCATAATTATAATCATCACGATTTTTTCCTTTATAATTTTGAGCATCATTATAACCTAATCCTAATGATGTTGTAGAATAATTATCGGTTTCACTTTGTCCCTGAAATTTTTCAGGATCATAAAAACTTCCTGTCGGTTTTCTAGGATAATCTTCTGTCACATTCATTCCATTAACTGTCTTATAATTATTATTATATACATTGCTTTGTTTCCCAGAATTTTCATCTTGTTTTGGTTTTCCTCTATAATTATCATGACCATTATGAAATGGTTCTTCTTGCATATGAGGATAATATTTTCTATCCGAAGCTCCTAAGTAATTTTCATTTCGATTTGAATTTGACACCGATGAGGTTCTTAAATTATTATTCTTCTTATCTGTTTCCCTATAGTTTTCAGGATCACTGAAAAATGAACCCTTTGGCATTTGAGGATTTTCTTCTTTTTTATAGGATGTTTGATAATTACTATTTCCATTATAAAATGATCCTGAGGTATATCTATTATTTTCTTCTGTTATTTTAGATCCACTGAAGTTGTAATTATCATTATTAAATAACCCGTATGGTTTATTATGGTCTTGTTCTTTTTTTTCTGTTCCTCTAATATTTTCAGGATTATTAAAAAATGTTCCACTTGGTATTTTAAGATTTACATCACTTTTTTGATACCCTTGATTATTAAAATTTCCACTATCAAATAATCCTTGTTGCATCCTAAGACCCATTTCATTTCCATTGACATCTCCCTTCATATTTGTAAAATTATTAAACGTCATTCCAGAACCTACTGTAAAATTTTTCTCAGTTTTACTAGTTCCTTGAAAATTTTCTGGTCTACTGAAATGTGATCCTGATGATGCTCCAGTATTTTCATCATCTTTACCAATTCTTTGAATATTCTCAGATGTATTAAAAAGTGATTTTGGTGGTATTCTATTATTCTCCTCAGTTTTATGAACTCTTTGTAGATTTTCAATTCCGTCGAAAAATGTTCCTGATGGCATTCTAGGATTTTCTTCATTTTTAAGAGTTCCTTGAAAATTTTGAGGTGAATTAAAAAATGATCCCGATGGTATTCTAGAACTTTCTTCATTTTTAGCAATTCCTTGAATATTTTCAGGTCTACTGATAAATGATCCTGATGATATTCTAGAACCTTCCTCAATTTTACCAGCTCCTTGAATATTCTCAGATGTATAAGAAAATGGTCCCGATAGTACTCCAGAATTTTCCTTAGTTTTAAGAGATCCTTGAAAATTATCAGGCGAACTGAAAATTGATCCTGATGGTCCTCTAGGATTCTCCTCATTTTTATAACCTCCTTGGAAATTCTCAGGTGAATTAAAAAGTGATCCTGATGGTGCTCTATAATAACCTTCATTTTCAAAACTATCTTGTTTATTTTCTGATCTATAAGAAAAAGATCCGGATGGTACTTTGGGATTCTCTTTTCTTTCTGGAGCTTCAGTATTATAGCTACCCGAAATAAATGTTTTTGTGGGAGCAAATGTATTATGTAGGTCCATAAAATTTATACCACCTTCTTCAGATTTTTCTCCCAAGTTCCTTAAATATCTATTGTTAATTGGACTTCCTTTAGTTATAGCATACTCCTGTGAAAATATATTCTATAAAAAATAAAAAGTAAAAAAATATCCATAAATATAATTATACATATATATATATATATATATATATATATATGAATATATATGTCGTAATTATCTTAATATATATGTCATATAATAACAATTCATGAATATTTATATTTTTAATATATAACTTACTAGTAATACTATATATACAACTAATGTAAGAACAGACAAAGCAGAATGTACAGGTGAAAAGAATGTTACAAAATTTCTGCTATCATATTTCTTAAATTCCTTATTATTGTATAAATTAATCGATGATTTCTTATTATTTACAACATTATTCAAACGTATTGATTTTTTTGATAATAAAAATTGGGGATCCTTAAAAAGAAGCATGTTCTAATTTATATTACTATAATATATTATAAAAGAATATTAATATTTAATCTAATATAAAAATACTTCTGGTCCTTATACTATTTCTGTTATGGAATGGTTCTCATAAATACACTTAACGATAAGGGAATTTAAATTATATCTTATGTATCTATATAGATATATACATACATATATTAATGTATATATTTATCTACATATAATTTAAATATACACAATTTTAATTTATAAATAATATTTATACATATATATACAACAATACATAATATTAATTAATTATTTATAAATAATACGGGAATTTTACAGAACACAGATGGGGGATCGGAATACATATAACAAATCCGGGTATTAATACATTACATTATATTACAAAATTAAACAAAACAAGGATAAAAATATACAACGTCAAATATAAATGATATAATAAAATATTATTAAGAATAAATTAGCAAAATATAAATATAATTATATAATAATAATTATTAAATAATTTCTTCAATCATATATTAATATATATATATATATATATATATATATTATGAAAAATATAATAAATTATAGTTTATAATAATGTATTATTATATAAAAATATATATATATAAAAGGTCTTTCATATAATTTAATATATTTCTTCATGTATACTTATTTTTTTTATATTTTTTTTCCTACAGTTTCCTTTATCATATATATATATATATATATATATATATATAAATTATCTATCAAGCAAGGTTATAATACATTTCCATATTAATCCAGAAAAACCGAAATATTTTATATAAATATATACAATAATTATTTAATAATATTCCTTTTTCTTATTATATATATATAATATATAAAATAAAATAAATCTTACAAATATATATTATATATATATGTATATATATATAATCAAGAAAAATCTACATTATATATATTATAATATATATTAGAAATTCAATATTTTCTTTTATATACATATTTTTTTTTCAAAGCGTTTTAAAAAAATATATATAAAAAAAAAAAAATATATACAAAATATAGTTCCAATAAATAAAAGTTATATTCATTCATATAATATTGAATTTGATATTCTTAATGTTATTTATTTATTTTTTTCTACATATATAAAAAAAAAAAATAAAAAAAAATAAACCAAATCTATTTATAAAAAGAGAGAGAAAAAATATTCAATTTGCAATTTTTATAAAATTTTTAAATACTTAATTTTTAAAATTATTAATATATGTTATATATTTTTTGTAGGTTCTCTACAAATATTATAAATAAATATATTATATTCTATATATTATAATAATTATAATAATATTAAATATTATTAATATATATATATAATATAATATAATATATAAACGTAACATCATTAAATGTTTTATATATTCACATAATTTTTTATGTATACTTAAAAATGTTAAAAATATCAAAAAAAAAAAACATACGAAAAAAAAATACATT
>NC_004328.3:1235000-1335000 GCF_000002765.6 Plasmodium falciparum 3D7 | reverse complement strand
TAAATTTTATTATTATTTAATATGTTTAAAAAATAATATATATGTACAAAATCTATGTAACCTTTTAAAATTAATAATATAGAAAAAAGTTACCCTTATAATAATAAATATAATAATATTTATTAATATGTACCAAAAAAAAAAAAAAAAAAAAAAAAAAGTTACATTTATTATTTTATAAATATCAATATATATAAATAATCCGTTTTTCTAGGTAATTCATTTTTTATATGTTTCTTAACATTTTTATAAGATATAGAAAAATTTATATATAATAATAAAAATTTTATCAAATATTATTCTATTTATTCTTATAATTTCTTTTGAATTTTAAAATATTTAGATTTATTCTTTTATAACACTACAATAAATCTTAGGTATAAATAAATGTATATATATATATATATAATAATAAATATATATTATAATTTATTTATATTTTAAATATTTTACGGCTACATTAATGAATTTTTTTGTTTTTCTTAAATTATATAAATTTTACATGTTTAAAAAAATAAAACTATTTAATAAATAAACATATAAAAGTATTTATATATATATATATATATATTTGTTTTTTCTTTTAAACAACTGATATAATATTATTGCTCACATTTTTATCCATTTTACTAATTAAATATACAAAAATTATTTACTTTAAAAAAAAACACAATATATATTTTTTTATTCTTAAATTATATAAATATGTCAAAAAAAAGTAATAATACAGAAGATAACAATAACAGTAAAAAAAGCCAACCTACAATTAAATGTATAACAAAATGTGGTACTCATACAAGTAACTCAAATATAAAGAAAGAAAAGAAAAAAAAAAGATTCAATATCTTTTCCGCTATTGCTAAAAAATTTTTTTTAAGTGTTATTGTATAACGATGTGTTTCTAACTATTAATAATGTAAGATAAAATAAAAAAAAATAAAATTTTTTCTTTATGTTTTTCTCAATAATATCAACATATATAAATTCATAATATTTAAACTTAATTATTATATATATATATATATATATATATGTACACATCATATATTTCTTATTTATTTTTTTTTTTTTCCTTCCTTTTTTCAAATAATACTTTTTTATAGAACAACACCTTATACATTTAAGTATGCAAAAAAATGTCTTAAAATTTTAAATGCCTTATTAAATTAAAATGTTATAATACACTCAACAGGAAAATAAAGAGCAATGTGAATATATAAATAAATAAATCATAATATATATTAAATAATTTTAATTTGAACATCTAAATTCAGAATAAGAAAAAAAATATATATATATAATAATAAAAATAAATAATACAAAATAATTAAATCTGAAATAACAAAATGAATAAATTGATAATATCAAAATATAAAGACAAGCACAAATAATAAAAGAGTTTAACCCTAATTACTATAATGGTTACAATTGACTTAAGGAGAAATATCTCAAATAAATAGAATATAGAAAAAAATAAATAATATATATTTATATATGTTAAAAATAAAATCTAAATTATATACTATAAGGATAAGTTAATTTGGATAAATATAAATATTTATATATTTTATAATGAAACTTATAAGTAATTTTTAGGTACATTTTCTTATATATATATATTTATTTTTTATTTTTTATTTGTATTAATTATAGCTTTTCCTAAAATAATACAAAAAACAACTTGTTATTTTTTTTTTAAACCTCCATTTATGGGAAGATTCTTTCTTTCCGTTTATCTTATTTTTTTTTTATTTATATTCCTTTTTTTCTTTTTTAATTACAACTTGAATTTAAAATTCTCATAACTTTTTTTTTTAAAAAATTTTTTTTAAACATATATATAATATATATATATAAACATTTCTATAACATTATTTTATATTAGTTATATATTTTACCTTACAGTTTAATATTTTTTTGAAAAATATAATGTAATTAAGCGTATACATTTTTTATCATATTATATAATATTAATAATATGTAATGCATAAATTTCTATAAAAAATAAAAAATAAAAACATATCGTTGTTTCCTTTTTTATATTTTATATATTTTAATCCATTATATTTAGTTTATATATTGAAATAAATCTATGTAAATTTTATTTTAAAATTAAATAAGACAATAAACTTATAAAAATAAAAAATTTAACAATACTTAAAAGTGTATTTTTTTTTCTTATATTAAAAAAATATATTATATTTTTTAATTAAACTATATTAACACAGTTCTTCGCAAAAATTTATTTATGATATATATATGTAGTATAGTTTAAATAACAAATATTTATATATAAAACAAAAAAAACATAGCAGTAATAAAAAAATAAAACATTCGTAGTTATATATATATATATATATATATATATATATATATATAATAATCAATGTCGTTGTTTTATTTACAAAATCAAAATAAAAAGAAAACATATGAAAATTACAAAAATACAATAAATACATACGTGTATATATTAATATACTATATTTAATTTTATGTACAATAAATTTTATTTAATAATAATACATTATATAATAATAGATATATATAATATAATGTAATATAAAAATTAAAAAAAAACATATATATTTATGAAAAAAAAAAAATATATTTATATTTCATTCTTGGCTTTCATAATAACATTTCTTTAATAATTTATATAGAAAAATAAAATATATATATATATATATATTTATATAATTCCTAATATAGCTAATGTATTAATTTTTAAAAATATCATTTAATAAAATTTTTATTTTATATAAGGTAAAATATTGACACGATATTATTTCATTTTATTATTTTCTGGACAACAACCAAAATTCAATTCTACATCTATTGCTTTATTTTTTCTACTACAAAATACTTTTCATATTATTTATAAAATAGGCATTATTAGAAAAGAATCGTTTCCTAATAAGACCTTTTATTGAATTAAGAACTTTACGTATTATACTTTATTCAAACCATCAACAATATTATTCTTAATTTCCTATGTGTAATATTTTACATTTATTTCTTTTCCCCAATAATTATATTTATAATTCACGACCTTAACTTCTCTTTTATATATAACTATTATTTGTTTTCTCAATGTGATTCCTTTCGGAATTCATAAACTCTTATTATTTTTATTTTTTGGTATCATCAATATTAATTTACGATTATTTTTTTTTTTTTTTTTTTTTTATTATCTTAACATTTTTCTTGGCATGTGTTTGTTTGTGTTACTTGATTGGACGTTTACTCCCTTCTCATGATGTTTATGTTTTCCTAATGTCTTTTCTCTATTATCACCAAATTTACCTTTTAAGTGATCCTCATGATGTTTATGTTTTCCTAATGTCTTTTCTCTATTATCAACAAATTTACCTTTTACATACTCTTCATGATGTTCATGTTTTCCTAATGTCTTTTCTCTATTATCACCAAATTTACCTTTTAAGTGATCCTCATGATGTTTATGTTTTCCTAATGTCTTTTCTCTATTATCAACAAATTTACCTTTTACATACTCTTCATGATGTTCATGTTTTCCTAATGTCTTTTCTCTATTATCACCAAATTTACCTTTTAAGTGATCCTCATGATGTTTATGTTTTCCTAATGTCTTTTCTCTATTATCAACAAATTTACCTTTTACATACTCTTCATGATGTTCATGTTTTCCTAATGTCTTTTCTCTATTATCACCAAATTTACCTTTTAAGTGATCCTCATGATGTTCATGTTTTCCTAATTTCTTTTCTCTATTATCACCAAATTTACCTTTTAAGTGATCCTCATGATGTTCATGTTTTCCTAATGTCTTTTCTCTATTATCACCAAATTTACCTTTTACATACTCTTCATGATGTTCATGTTTTCCTAATGTCTTTTCTCTATTATCAACAAATTTACCTTTTAAGTGATCCTCATGATGTTCATTTTTTCCTAATACCTTTTCTTTATTATCAACAAATCTAACACCTACTTCCTTTTGATTGTCTTGTTTTTCTTGTGACATCTTGTCTGTAGTATCATTAAATTTATTTTTTACTTCCTTCTCTTTATTATTCGTGTTTTTTAATTCACTACCACTATTAGCATCTTTTTCAATTTTTAATTTATCAGGAACATTTGTTCCCTTGTTCGATTCATTTTCTTTAGAACTTTCAAAATTAGGTTTTAATTTATCTGTTACATTTTTTTCTTCTTTATGTAAACTATTTTTAAAATTTCCAATGTCGGATTTTAATTTATGTGTTTCATTTTGTGTGTTATTTTTTTCCTTTCCTTCAGAAGGTCCAAAATTGTATTTCTTTTTAAGATTAACATTTGGTGTTGTATCATTCATAGTATTTCTATTATCATCATCCATAAAACCTATTTCATGTACAGTACATCCTTTTCTTAATTTTCTATTATTTACTGGAATATTTTTTGGTGTATTTAATCCTGAATGTTTATTATTTTCATTTTCATACGGAAAATCTTCTCTTATTCCTTGTGATGAAAATGATCTTATATTTTTAGAACCATATTTTTGTCCCTTCATTCCATCGTGAATACTCATTTCTTTTTCTACTTTATTTTCTTCATCAGTAAGATGTTTATAATTTTTATTTTGTGGAATATCTTTTTTGGTTTCCTCTACATTCTCATTAATTTCACTAACACTTGCTCTACGAGTATTGATTTTGGTTCTATCTATTTTGGGAACTTCTTCTTTTTCATTAACATTATGCATTTTATGATTATTTTCATTTTTATAAGGAAAATCTTCTCTTATTCCTTGTGATGAAAATGATCTTATATTTTTAGAACCATATTTTTGTCCCTTCATTCCATCGTGAATACTCATTTCTTTTTCTACTTTATTTTCTTCATCAGTAAGATGTTTATAATTTTTATTTTGTGGAATATCTTTTTTGGTTTCCTCTACATTCTCATTAATTTCACTAACACTTGCTCTACGAGTATTGATTTTGGTTCTATCTATTTTGGGAACTTCTTCTTTTTCATTAACATTATGCATTTTATGATTATTTTCATTTTTATAAGGAAAATCTTCTCTTATTCCTTGTGATGAAAATGATCTTACATTTTTAGAACCATATTTTTGTCCCTTCATTCCATCGTGAATACTCATTTCTTTTTCTACTTTATTTTCTTCATCAGTAAGATGCTTATAATTTTTATTTTGTGGAATATCTTTTTTGGTTTCCTCTACATTCTCATTAATTTCACTAACACTTGCTCTACGAGTATTGATTTTGGTTCTATCTATTTTGGGAACTTCTTCTTTTTCATTAACATTATACATTTTATGATTATTTTCATTTTTATAAGGAAAATCTTGTCTTATTCCTTGTGATGAAAATGATCTTACATTTTTAGAACCATATTTTTGTCCCTTCATTCCATCGTGAATACTCATTTCTTTTTCTACTTTATTTTCTTCATCAGTAAGATGTTTATAATTTTTATTTTGTGGAATATCTTTTTTGGTTTCCTCTACATTCTCATTAATTTCACTAACACTTGCTCTACGAGTATTGATTTTGGTTCTATCTATTTTGGGAACTTCTTCTTTTTCATTAACATTATACATTTTATGATTATTTTCATTTTTATAAGGAAAATCTTGTCTTATTCCTTGTGATGAAAATGATCTTACATTTTTAGAACCATATTTTTGTCCCTTCATTCCATCGTGAATACTCATTTCTTTTTCTACTTTATTTTCTTCATCAGTAAGATGTTTATAATTTTTATTTTGTGGAATATCTTTTTTGGTTTCCTCTACATTCTCATTAATTTCACTAACACTTGCTCTACGAGTATTGATTTTGGTTCTATCTATTTTGGGAACTTCTTCTTTTTCATTAACATTATACATTTTATGATTATTTTCATTTTTATAAGGAAAATCTTGTCTTATTCCTTGTGATGAAAATGATCTTACATTTTTAGAACCATATTTTTGTCCCTTCATTCCATCGTGAATACTCATTTCTTTTTCTACTTTATTTTCTTCATCAGTAAGATGTTTATAATTTTTATTTTGTGGAATATCTTTTTTGGTTTCCTCTACATTCTCATTAATTTCACTAACACTTGCTCTACGAGTATTGATTTTGGTTCTATCTATTTTGGGAACTTCTTCTTTTTCATTAACATTATGCATTTTATGATTATTTTCATTCTCATAATGGTTTGATGAAAATGTCTTTACGTTTTGTTGTACATGACTTTTAGTATTTGCTACACTCATACTCCTAGTGTGAGCATTTTGTTTATTTTCACTATTAATATTTGTACTAGTACTAGGTTTTTTATTCATATCACTTTCATTATTATATGTACCTTCACTTAATACATTTTTTGTAGTACCTAGTTGCATATTTTCATTATTCATATTATTATCTTTAATTTCATTTATTACACTTCCTTTTGTACCAAAATCTTTATTTATACCGCCATCAGAATTGTTTTTTAACACCCCTACATATTTTTTATGAGAATATGGATTTTTATTCATATAAGAGTAGGTATTACTTTTGAGCTCACTTACAAATTTTCTACGAGGATAAGATTCCTTATTAAGACTTACATCATCATTATTTTTAAATTCACTCACACTAAGTCTTGGTACAGATACTTCTTTCTTAAGACCTACATCATCATTATTTTCAAATTCATTCACACTAAGTCTTGGTACAGATACTTCTTTCTTAAGACCTACATCATCATTATTTTCAAATTCACTCACACTAAGTCTTGGTACAGATACTTCTTTCTTAAGACATCCATCGAAATTATTTTTAAATTCACTCACACTAAGTCTTGGTACAGATACTTCTTTCTTAAGACATCCATCGAAATTATTTTTAAATTCACTCACATAATTTTTTGGTGTAGATATTTCTTTCTTAAGACCTACATCATCATTATTTTCAAATTCACTCACACTAAGTCTTGGTACAGATACTTCTTTCTTAAGACCTACATCATCATTATTTTCAAATTCATTCACACTAAGTCTTGGTACAGATACTTCTTTCTTAAGACCTACATCATCATTATTTTCAAATTCATTCACACTAAGTCTTGGTACAGATACTTCTTTCTTAAGACCTACATCATCATTATTTTCAAATTCACTCACACTAAGTCTTGGTACAGATACTTCTTTCTTAAGACATCCATCGAAATTATTTTTAAATTCACTCACATAATTTTTTGGTGTAGATATTTCTTTCTTAAGACCTACATCATCATTATTTTCAAATTCATTCACACTAAGTCTTGGTACAGATACTTCTTTCTTAAGACCTACATCATCATTATTTTCAAATTCACTCACACTAAGTCTTGGTACAGATACTTCTTTCTTAAGACCTACATCATCATTATTTTCAAATTCATTCACACTAAGTCTTGGTACAGATACTTCTTTCTTAAGACCTACATCATCATTATTTTCAAATTCATTCACACTAAGTCTTGGTACAGATACTTCTTTATTAATACCTCCATCGAAATTATTTTTAAATTCACTCACATAATTTTTTGGTGTAGATATTTCTTTCTTAAGACCTCCATCATCATTATTTTTAAACTCACTTACATAACTTTTGGTAGTATATGATTCTTTCTTAAGATCTTCATCATCATTATTTTTAAATTCACTCACATAATTTTTTGGTGTAGATATTTCATTATTAATATCACCATCATCATTATTTTTAAATTCACTCACATAAATTTTTGGTGTATATATTTCTTTATTAATACCTCCATCATCATTATATTTAAACTCACTTACATAACTTTTGGTAGTATATGATTCTTTATTAATACCTTCATCATCATTATTTTTAAATTCACTCACATAAATTTGTGGTGTATATATTTCTTTATTAATACCTCCATCATCATTATATTTAAACTCACTTACATAACTTTTGGTAGTATATGATTCTTTATTAATACCTTCATCATCATTATTTTTAAATTCACTCACATAAATTTTTGGTGTATATATTTCTTTATTAATACCACCATCAGAATTACTTTTAAACTCACTTACATAACTTTTGGTCGTATACGATTCTTTATTTATTCCACCATCGTAATTGCTTTTAAACTCACTTACATAACTTTTGGTAGTATACGATCCCTTATTTATTCCATCATCGTAATTGCTATTAAATTCACTTACAAAATTTTTGGTAGTAGCATATGTCGTGTTATTTACACCATTATCTGTGTTACTTTTAATTTCATTTGGTGCATTATTTGTAGTATTTACTTTATTATTCATATCATCATAAGTATTACTTTTAATTTCATTTGGTGCATTATTTGTAGTATTTACTTTATTATTCATACCATCATAAGTATTCATTTTAATTTCATTTGGCGTATTATTTGTAGTATTTACTTTATTATTCATACCATCATAAGTATTCATTTTAATTTCATTTGGTGCATTATTTGTAGTATTTACTTTATTATTCATACCACCATGAGTATTACTTTTAATTACATTTGGTGCATTATTTGTAGTATTTACTTTATTATTCATACCATCATGAGTATTACTTTTAAATTCTTGTACAAATTTCTTTCCAGTATTTGAAAACTTATTTTGTTTATTTACAGTTTTAGTATTTACTTTATTTGGATTTTTGTGCATGTAATTTGATGCCCTTTTCTTAAGATTAGGACTAGAAGGAGTATTATGATTCTCTTCATATTCCATTTCATCAAACATTTGATCATTCATATTTTCATCATATTGATCATATTCATCATACTGATCACATTCTTCACTATCTTCCTCATCAGCGTTTGTTATTTTATTTATTATACTAGAAACATTACCCACAACACGTTTATCAATATTTGTTATACCACTTGAAAGGGTATCTTTTATAGTATCTATATTAGGTTTCACTGCTTCTTTTACATCGTTACATGTTTCAGTAAAACCACTGATAACAGATTTTAGCACTGATGACATACCGTGGCTTTTTGATGCATAATCATTATATTTTTCTAAAACGTTTTTTGACTTCTCACCTTCTTCCTCATAATATTCTTCATCATAATTTACTTCTTCGTAATTTCCATCATCATCATAATATTCACCATCAGCATATTCATCTGGGGAATGTTCCTCCTCTGAATATACTTCTTCATAATATTCTTCTTCACCATTATTAACATATACAGAAGGTTTACCATTATTTCTTTGTTTACGTTCAGTTAATGATCTGCTTGGTCTTATACTAAATAACCCTTCTACATTATCTTCCTTATTGCCTTCCTTACAATACGTATCCTACAAAATAAAAATAATAGTGAAATATAATATATATAATAAATATTGCGAACTAATGGATAATTTTCATGATATAATTATCAAAAAAAAAAATTCTTTAACTTACATAGCTCGATCCGTTCAATATGCATATGAAAAAACTAAGAAATAATATTTTAACAAAAATGTAATACCACATTCTATTTTTCTTTATATTATATTCCCTAGATATCAATTCATCAGACACAATCGTATAACATTTGGACATATTTTTAGTATTCTCATTATGTTTTTTTATATCTAATCTACTATATAACATTTTAAACATTTTACACCGTTTATAAAAAAAAAAAAAAAAAAAAAAATTTTATAATTCACCTTAAACACTTTATAAAAAAAATATATTCATAGGATATATTTTTTAGGGTCACACATACTTATTATATAAATATATATATATATATCTATTGCTTAATTATTATTATGTAATATTTTAATTATTAAGGCATGTGATATTTTTTTTTTTTTTTCCAATTTTTTTTTAAAGAATAATATTTTCAAAAATTATGATTACTTCTTCAATTAAAAAAATAAAAAAAGAAATGTAATATTAACACAAAATATTAAGAAATAAATACAAAAACAATAAGAAAAAATAAGTTATGGTATTTTAAAAGAATAAACATATTATTAAATTATTTAATATACATTCATTTTTATGAAGATTTTACATATTTCTATATAATAGAACTAATGTTAAAATAACATTTATTTTAAAATACAATATTCTATTTTTTTTACAGATCAAAAATTATGATATATGGATACATTGTAAATTAAAATAATAACAAATAATTTCTAATATATATATAAATATAAAATATATAAATCAATGTATTAATAAACATGTATATATGTATATATATATATATATATATATATATACAACTATTTATTTTTTAAATTAATGAAATACATGTATTCTATAACTATATTCTTTTTTTTTCTATTTTTTTTTTTTTTTCCTGCTTTTTGACAATATGTAATAATATATATATAATATTATATTTTATAATGTATAAATTTAAAAATTATGAAAAACTATATTAAAAATAAATATGAAATAAATAAATAAACATATATATATATATATATATATATATATATTATAATTATTTAAAAATAATATTTCATTTATACATGTAATTATTTTTTTATATATTTTTCTTTTCTACAAAAAAAAAAAAAAAAAAAAAAAAAGAAAAAAAAAAAATTCATTATAAAATAGTAGTATAGTACTACTTTAAATTTATAAACGAAATAATAAATTAATATAATAAATTATAAAAATATATTAAAATACATAAATGCATTCATAAAATAAGAAGAAACAACGGATCCCCCCCAAAAAAAAAAAAAAGTACATAAAAACAAGAGAATGATAATTAAAAAAAAAAAATAAATAAAAATACATAAATATATTTGCATATAAAAATTATACTTTTATTAATATAAAAAAAAAAAAAAAAATACATAATTAAAAATGTAAAAATTTTCATATTAAAATTATATATTTTAATAATAGGATCCCATTTTCTATATGATGTAAATTAATATAAAAAACGTAAATTAAGAATAATTATAATATAATATATAATATAGTGCATTATTTATTAATTAATTTATTTATAAAAAAACATTAAGGTACATGTATTTATAAAAAAAATTAGGAATTTTTTTATATGTCATTTAAATTTATATAAATATATATAATATATACTAGCATTTTTCTATAAATAATAATATATTTATTTTTTTTTTATGAAGGAAATAAACTAATTATAAGGAGAAATAAAATAAATGTAATTTAAATAGAAATTATTGGTAAATTAGTATATGTAATTAACCGTAACATAATTTAATTATATAGAATATATATATATATATATTGTATATTCTTACGTATAACTGCATGAATTATTTTATATATTATATATATATATATATATATATATATTCTCTATATATAAAAATAATTAATATATATAAAAAAAAATATATATATATAATATAATATATTAAAAATATATAAAGCATAAAAAAAAAAAAAAAAAAATTTTAATATTACTAATAAATTAAAATATATATATATATATATAGATTTTAAAATATATTTTATTATAATTTCTTATTTATTTACAAATTATTTATTAATTTTATGTTACAACAAATAATCATTTTAATATACCACATTATATATATATGAATAATAGTTTTAGATTAATGTATATATTAAAAAAAAAAAATTTTAACACAAAGTGTTAAATACTATATAAAAATACAAAATTCTCCAAGAATACTGAAATTAAGGTACAAAGAATTAATTTCCTTAAAATTTATATATAATAAATAATTTATATATATATCCCATATATATATATATATATATATATATATATATATATATATATATTAAATATTAAAATTTTTTTTTTTTTTTTTTTAATTATTCATATTAAAAAATAACATTTCTATAAATGATAATCATAATGTATATAAAATATATTATATATATATTTATTTATTCATTTATTTATATATTTTTAATTTATTATTTTCCTTTCAAATATAGTAATTACTAGCTCATGTTAATATATAAGAAGGATGATAAATATTTAAAAAAAAGTAAATAATTTTTTTCCGTAAAGAAAAATGTGAATAAACATAAATTCTAATTAAAAATTAAAGAATGTGGAAAATTAAATATTCATATATATAAATATATATTATCAATTTCTTATATTTGATTATTTCACTTTTTTAAATAATGTAAATTCATTTTATCTTTTTAATTTAATATATTTTTTTTTTTTTTTTTTTTTTTCTTAAGATATAAAATATTCTATAGGTATAATTTCTTTAAAATCACATTTTGAATTATTATATAACTAATTAGTTATGTATAAAAATGTTAATTATAAATTATCATTAAGAAAATAAATAAATAAATAAATATATAAATATATATATACATATAAATATATATATATATTTATAATAATAATATCAAAACAAAAAATAGATTAACAATTTTTTATACATTTTATTTAAACAAATATATGTATGTATAATAATGCACAAGATGAATCTCTTAAAAAAATAACATTGGAAAAATATAAAATTATTACTTCTTATATAAAAAAAAAAAATAAAGAATATATAAAAAACATGGCTTTTCAAAATTACAACAAAACATTAAATATGAAAAAACATATATATATATATATATATATATATATATATATATATAATATTCCCCATATTAGTTAAAATTTTTTTTTTTTTCCTCTCAATGTAGAAGTACCAGCATTTTTATTATTGTCATCTGAGGTTTCTTTGTTTTCCTTTTTCTTTCCTTTTCCCTTTCCCTTTCCCTTTTCATTTTCCTTTTCTTTTTCTTTTTCTTTTTCATCGTCATCATCATCATTATTATCATCATCATCATCACCATCATCATCATCATCATCATCAGTGTTGTCATCTTCTAATAATATATCTATTTCATCCTTAATATCTGCATTTTCTGTAGTTTTACTTTCATCTTCATTTAAAAACCCTTTGAATAATTTACCCGGTATTCCTGTTGCACCTTGTACAGTGTTAGAAAAATCACCTCCAAAACTTTTCATAATATTCTTAAATCCATCTTTCAAAGCATCACAATCTTTCTTAATACTTTCTTCACCTTCTTCTTCAATATTTTTCTTTATACCTTCTTTTAATGCTTCCATCTGTGGCTTAATATCATGCATAACTCCTTTAACTATAGAGGTTAAACTCTGCGCTGTAGGAGCATTTGGTTTAGTTGTACCATCTTCATTAACATATTTTGAAAATAAATTAGACTTAATACCCTTAAGTAATGGTGCTAACAAATTACCCAAATTACCACATGAAGATGTTGTCTGATTTATAAAATTATCAAGGTCAGGAATATTAGCCTTGTTACCATTAGCACCTGATGTTGTACCACTAGTTCCTGGTTCTTCACGGTTTTCCTTACTAGACAAAATTCTGTTATTTCGGAATCCTACATTATTCAAATTCTTCTTATTCATATCATAACTCTTGGAAAGAACTCCCTAAATAATTAAAAAAAATAAAAAAGTATATAACAAAAAGGTAAATTAAAATATCTACATATTGTATTGTATTATATTATATAAATATATATATATATATATATATATGCATTTTTCTTTCCTTTTCCTTTTTTCTTTTTTTTTTTTTTTTTTTTATAATCTATTTTATTATAAACTTACATTATTAGAACATTGAAAAGTAGCAGCAAAACAGGTAACTGCTAAAATCTTGGTAAAATGAACCATTTTAATAAAATTTTAATAAAATTAAAAAAAAAAAAAAAATTAAAATTAAATAAAATAAAATAAAAAAAAAATATTATTTATATCTCAACTAAAATAAATAATATTTTTTTAAAAATTTTATTTTTATAAGTTTAAAAATATAAATACCTCTATTATATTATAATAATACATATATATTCTTAAAATATTAAGAAAAATAAAATTCTAATTATTATTTTTTTTTTAAAAATACTAAAGAGTTATTAATTTGTTCATAAAAATAAATATTTATAACTAGAAATTATAATAAATATAACTTTTTAATAATTTTCAAAAATATAATTATTTTAAAAAAAAGGTTATATATAAATATAGAGATAAAAATATTTACAACAAATATTATTATCATTCTTTTTAATATTTATATATAAAATAAATATAAAAATATATTATATATATATATTATATATACATGGTCAGATTTTTTTTCTTTTTTTTTTTTTTCGTTTCCTATGAATTTTTCTATATTTTAAATAATTTATTGTTTATTTACATGTAGTTCTCTCTTTTTTAAATAATAGAAAAAAGTATTCTTATAATTATTATATATATTATATAAATATATAAATATATTATAAATATATATATATATATAAATATAATATTAATAAATTAAAATATATGTATAGTCGTACTATTTATTTTTTTTTAACATGTATAAAAAATATTAATTAAAATATATTTATGCACTAGTTCAATTATAACATATTTTGATAATTCCGTTGTAAGTACGTTTAATCTACATATATAATATATATATATAAAAAAAAAACGTTTATTCTATTTTATTTTTTATCATATCTCCAAGTTTATTAGAATTTTATATATATTATTAATCATATATTATATTTTATAATATATAATATTATATATAAAATAATAAAATTTCAATTTTTTTTTTTTTTTTTTTAATAATAAATCAAAAGAAAAATGAGATTTATATTTTAATTATAATTTTATAGAAACTAATATTTAAATTAAAAAAAAAATAATAATTTCGAACGAATTTTCTCAGAATATTTTTATTTGTATATAATAATAAAACTGTCCCATTTTTTTTATAATAAGTAGTAGTATTTATTTATTTATGAATAAATCCTAGAGTATATAAATAATGGTAGATAAATTATGTACTTTTATAACATTTTTTTTTATAAACTTAAAAAAAAAAAAAAAAAAGGGATCTACAACTATAACAATTATAATATATATATATATATTATATAATATGTACCATTTAAATCTTTTAATAATTTTTACTTCCTAATTCAAAGTTATAATTTTAATCTAAAAATATATAATTATTCTTATTAAAAATATAATGGACAAAAAAGGAAAAAAATAAATAAAAAAAAAGAAATAATTAATGTACTTTATTAATTATATATAAAAGTACTTATTTTTCCATATAAATTAATTATTAATTATTTTTTTTATACATACTATATTCTGGTTATCTAACAAAATATTTATTTATAAAAAAAAAAAATAATAATAATTAAATCATATAAATTTCCATACATATAATATATTTTTAACATATAAGGTTTTATATAAGTATATTTTCTTTTCATTCTAAATAAATTATATATAATTCCATTTTAATTGTATGAAACATATTAAGAAATATTTCTAAATATATTTTAAAACTATGAATATATTCCAAACGTTCTACAATTATTTTGTTATGATTATTATAAAATTATAAGGAAAAATAAATATATAAAATTTTATATTAACAGAAGGTTTTTTTGTAACATGATATAATAGTAACATATTTTTCATTTCATTGATTTAAAAAAAAAAAAAAAAAAGGAAATATTTATTTTCCATATATAATATATAATTATATTTTTCAATAATATATATTTTAAATAATATATAAATATTCATAAATCAAATAAATAAATAAATATATATATATATATATTTTTTTTAATTTGATAAAGTTAATAAATGTATTTTATTCTTTATTTAATTAAACAGATTTTATGATTTAAAATAAAAAATTATATAATATAAAATTTTTAAAATATATTCCAAAAAAAAAAAAAAAAAAAAAAAAAAAATTTTTTTTTTAGGCGAAAATAAAATAATATACATATGATATAAAATAAGGAGAAAAAAAAAAAGTATACATATACATAAATATATATTAACCAGTGAACTTAAAATCTAAGTGTTGCCACCTTAGCACAGTGGTAGTGCGTTGGTCTTGTAAACCAAAGGTCGGGAGTTCGATCCTCCCAGGTGGCTATAATTTTAAAGTAATAATAATTCTGAAGATTAATAAAAATTGTAATATTTAATAAATTTATATGAAAAATTAATATAATATTTTACATATAATTATATATAAAATTATTATATATAATTATATTATTATAGTAAATATATCATACAATGTAAAATTTTATTATTATATATAAATAATATGCAAAATATCATATATATAAAGAAAAAAAAATATTCATATATATTTCAATGAGTCAAAAGAATTTTTTCTTTTTTTTTCTTTAAAAATATAATTTATTAAAATTATAAATATAATTGTTATATATAAATATATATATCTTTTGAAAGAATCTTCTTATACATTTATGAAAAGATCGATCATTCCATTATATATCATCACGTTATTTATTTTAACATTGCATAAGTTTATATATATATATATATTATACAATGTTAAAATATTGAAGATTTTTAAGGATAAATTATTGATGTTTCTCATATACCAAAAATTATATTTATAAAAATATGTGTTTATATATAATATATTCTTGGGTTATATCACAAAAAAAAAAAAAAAAAAAAAATAGAAAATAAAAATTAAATACATCCATTTTAAGTGAACCAATATATTAATAATGTAAAAAATATTAAATAATTATATATTTGTAAATTTATAATATATATAATTATATCCTTTAAGATATCAATAATGACATATTTTTTTTTTTATTAAATTTAATTGTCATTATATTCCTTTTAATAATTTATATACAAAAAAAAGAAAAAAAAAAATTAAATACATTATACATTGTAACATTTCATATAATAATAATAATATATATTATATATATATCTATAAAAATATCTTTATAATTAATTTTTTTTAAATTAATGTAAAAATACGGGCACCGAGGATCGAACTCGGGATCTCCTGCGTGTAAGGCAGGCGTCATAGCCACTAGACCATGCCCGCTTAATAAAAATTTTCAATTATTCTTTCTTTATAATTAATTTCAAATATATATATTTTGGATATTATCAAATCAGTATGTATATGATATATTACTGTATTTTTATTATAAAAAAAACATAAAATTGAAAAATATAGATTTCTTAATTCATTAAATTATATATATATATATATATATATATGTATTTATATATATTTATTTATATATATTTATTTTGTTTTATTTTATTTATTCAATTCCATTTTTTGTATAAAATTTTTTTTTTTTTTTTTTTTTTTCATTAATCATATAATAATTTATTCAAATTATTATTATTCTATACAGTAAACATATGTTCATATAAAATTTATTTTTCGATATAATGATATTTAAAATTATATGTATAATATCAAATGTAACATTTTTTTAATTTTTTTAATTGTAGATATAAACATATATAAGGGCTCTATGATTTGTAACCTGCATATACAAAGGGACAAAGATTTTATATGTTTTTTTTTTTTTTTTTTTTTTTTTTAAAAGTTATCAAAAAATAAATAATGTTGTTTTATTTATTAAGATCTATTAATTTAAGAAATCAACATTTGCATAAGCATAATTAATATTATAACATCCCAATATATCTTATACAAATACAAAAAGGAGGAATATATACAATATATATATATATATATATATATATAAAGATGTAATACCTTTGAATTAATATTATATTGTAATAAAATGAAAAAATAAATGGTTTTAAACCAATGTGTTGAAGGATTTATTTATGTATTTCTTTATATTTACTATTTCATTTTTTTAATACTCTGAAATATTTTCCCATATATATTTACGAAAAATTTGCAAAGATTAATAATTACTAAAAGAAAAAAATAAATAATAGAATGAGTACATTTATTTAATTAAAAGTGAATATAAATATATATCTTTGTTTATTATCTTTTTCTCGTCTTATAAGATTTATCTATATATGAACGTATTATATTCATTTTAATATTATCATTATTAATGACAATATATAATAAAAAAAAATAATAATCATTTGACACATAATAGAACATAAATATATATATATATATATGTATGTATATATTTTTATATATTTCATCAACTTTTATATATCATTATCAAAAATGTGTAATCTCATTATACTTGAATTTTTTTTTTTAAATTTCTTTTCATTTGTTATAAAATATGAACAAATATTATGATGCAAATGGGTATATATAAATGATATTACTGATAAATAGTAATTGTATATACATGAATATTTTATTCTATATAAAAAAAAAAAAAAAAAAAAAAATCGTTATAGACAAAAAAAATGGATAAATTAGACATCATAAAATAAAATATATATACACCATCAAAACAGATATCTTAATTCCTATAAAAAATAGATGATTTTGTTATTATATATATAGAGAGATACATCAAAATATTTTCAAATGATATAAGATTTTTTTATGACAACAACGATTTTGTTGTCATTATTTATTTTTAAACAATATATTAAATGTATATATATATATATATATATATATAGATTTATATATTTGTCTAAGTAATATTTAATAAAAAAATGTCACGTACTTATTTTATTAAACCTCAATTGTATATATTGTTATTATTAGAACATTTATTATCATTAATATATATTCTATTCTATTCATCTACATATATAAAATTATAAATATCAATAATGAATAGTTTTAAAATAACATATTAAATTATTAAAGTTATCATTTTAATATGTATTCGTATTCGTATGTTTCTTTTCTTATTTTTTTTTTTGTTTTTTTCATAATAATTATGTACATATATTTTTATTAACATTATATATATATATATATATATATATATCATATATATTACTTAATAACATAAATTTTTAAATATAAGAATATTTTATTTAAAATATTTAATAAATGAACAACTTTATTGATAATGTTATTCCATATATGAAATTTGAATTTTTACACATTCATAATTTTTATTTTTAAAAAAAAAATTAAAACAAAATAAACAAAAATTTTATTATTTATTAAAATATATATATATATATATATATACATATATATTGACAGTATAATATGTATATATATGTACATTTTATATATTTGTGTTAATAATATTATAAAAAAGAAAATTTTTTCTTTTCTTTTGTTTTTTTGTTTTTTCCATTTCAGAATTAACTTTTGTTTAATTCTTAAATTTTTAAAAATTTGTTCATTTTTTTATTTTTTTTTTTTTTTAAATTAATGATTTGTTTTATGTTTTTTTTTCTTTTTTTTTTTCTTTAAGTTTTTTGTTAAAAGATGAATAGAATTGATTTTTTACACAGCTTTATATATATATATATATATATATATATATATATTATATATATAATATATACTTATTACAATTTCATTTTTATTCACACTATATAAAATGGGAAACACATAATATATAATCATATTTTTGTTTAATATATTAAATGTAAAGGAATAATTTACAAAGAAATTATAAAATTACATAAACGTATATATGTATGTATATATATATATATATATAATATATATATATTGTATATATTTTTGTTTTATTTTATTTGATTGTATTTATTTATTTTATTTTTATTTTATTTTTTATTTATTTTTATTATTTTATTATTCGTATATTTATTTTTTTTAATTTTATTTTTACACAAAAAAAAAAAAAAAAAAAATTCAAGTTAGAATTTTCCAAAAAAATTACATATGTTAAATATATAAAACAAAATAAAATATATAAATAATAAATACAATCGTAAAGATTTGATGAAATATTTTGAATGTGTAAAGAAAAATATTAATATATAAATATATTAAGATATATGAAATATAATTTTATAACATTCATGTACACATTTCATTTATTTGTATGTATGTATGTAATATATTGTTGAACTACGTATATATTTTATTCATTTGTATGTTTATGTTATTTATTAATATGTTTATGTTATTTATTGATATGTTTATGTTATTTATTAATATGTTTATGTTATTTATTAATATGTTTATGTTATTTATTAATATGTTTATGTTATTTATTAATATGTTTATGTTATTTATTAATATGTTTATGTTATTAATTTGTATACATATGTTATCCATTTGTATGTAATATATTAACCATTTGAATATAAACAATTATCGATTTCTTTGTATATATTTCCTATTTTTCAGTTTATATAATCCATTTTTTCTGTATTTCTCATTCACTGCTCCTTTACAACTATGTATTTTATTTTATTATATTTTATCTCTTTTTTTTTTTTTTTTTTTTGTATATAAAAATTCTTTTTATAATTGAAAATAATGTCTCAAATTAAATAAAAATTAACAAATTTTGCTAATTCATTTGTCCAATTTTTTTTTTTTTTTTTTTAATAACAATTTGTTCATTCAATTCTATTCCTTCAATTGAAGTTTAATATTCTCTTTTTTTCTTTTTTGATAAAGCAAATGTTTGTTAATTTTTATACATAATATAGACACATACTAAAAAAAAAAAAAGGAAAAAGAAGAAAAAAAAAAAAAATTAAAAATATAACATAAACATAAATATAAATATAAACTTAAATATAAACATAAAAGTGATCATGAACATTTAAATAAATATAAAAAATAATCATGAACATTTAAATAAATATAAAAAATAATCATTAGCACATATATAAACATTTGAATAACCATTAGAACTTATATAAACATTTGAATAACCATTAACATTTATATAAACATTTGAATAACCATTAACATTTATATAAACATTTAAATAACCATTAACATCTATATATTTATATAATATAAGAAATGGGGAGAAATCGTATACAAAAATATAAATTAAGAGAAGAGAATTTAGAAGGAAATGGAAATACATTCCATAATACTTTAAAAGGTTCTTCTACAGATAAGACTTTACTTAATAAAAGGTTGACTCAAACTAACTTATTTAAATTTAATGGAAAATATGAAAATAGAATAATACATGATGATAGTACAACAAATAGTTATACACCAAATAATGCTATAGAAAAGAATAACAACGGGAATTGTAATCGATCGAATAATAACACACAAAATTACATTAAATTACTTCAAAGTAATGTAAATTTTAATAAAATAAAAACACCCCAAGAAAATACAATTATTAATCTCAATAAAATTAATCAATTACATAATAAGAATCAAATATGTTCGAATAGAATAAATAATTTATGTAATTACGATGAACAATTATGTAACATATTAAATAATAATGAAAAAGATAAAAAAAAATTACATGGAAACAATAATATAATTACACATAACCATCAAAATAATATTACTTCAACATTATATAATTATGACAATAGTTGTATAGAAAATAATCAATCTGATTATATAAATAAATTGAGTATCAAAAATAAAGTAAATACTAGTAATACATTTTATAATATAGATCAATTCGGTTTACTGAATAAAAAAAAAAAAATAAAATCTCTTGAAAACCTTAAAAGTTATATATCTAATGATGGTGAGTCTTTCAATAATTCCTTCACAATTAAACCTTTTAATTCATATAACAAATCAACCATGAAAGTAAAAAATATTTTAAGTAACGAAAAAACAATCTTATGTAGAAAGAATTGTAAAAATTTTATTCTGAATAAAAGAATAAACTTGGAACATTATAATTCAAAAAAAGGAAATAGCAATAATAATGATATGAATGAAAGTGATGTAGTTAAAAATTATAAGCAAGACTATGGTAATAATAATAATAATAGTAATAATTATTATTATTATAGTGATAATTATATTAATGATGATGATAATAATAATTATTATAATAATTATTATTATGATGATGATGATGGAGATATAAAAAAAGGGGAACATATTTATTTTTATAATAAATATATTATGTCTGACAATAAACCTATATACAACAATATCAATTATTTTAATAAAAACGAAAGGAATGAAATCTCCAATGGAAGGTTTAGTTATGATATCTTTAATCCACATAAAAATAATAAAGACAAAATATGTATGCAGAGATTTTATTACAGTAATGATTATTTGAGACCAGTCATATGTGAATATAAATCTTTTAATAAACATATATATAATTCAAAAATATGTTTACAAAGAGAAGAAACACATATACCTATTTCAAAAGAGTGTGCTGATAAATATGGAGATAATAATAATAATTATTATTATTATGATAATAAAAATAATCAAAATAATTATAAAAGTAATCAATATGTTAATGAACACAATGGTAATCATGGTAACAATGAAAACGATAATAATGATAATAATAATAATAATAAGAATGATAATAATAATAATGATACTACTAATAATAATAATAATAATGATAATAATGATAACAACAACAACAACAACAACAACAATAATAATAATAATAATAATAATAATAATAGTGGTGATGATAGTAGTGATGACAATAATAATGAAGAATCAATGAAAAAAAGGAGAAAAGAAAAAAACAAAAAAAAGAAAAAATTTAATAAAAATATATCAGGTAAAAGAAAAAATAATTACTCATATGAAAAATTTATACATAAAAAGATTTATTCCTCAAATGACGTATATTTAACAGAAGAATATGAAGAAGATAAAAGTAAAATAATAAATGAAAAAGAAAAAACTATAAATTCAATTGCATATATAAGTGACAATTCATCTATATCATCTAATAATAAATTAAAAAATAATAATAATATAAATAATAATAATATAAATAATAATATAAATAATAATAATAATATTAATTGCTATAATAAAACGAACTACAAAAAAAAATCAGTTCCAATAAAATCTCGTAGTAGTAGTTATATAGATATCAAAAATATTGTACATGAAAGATTACGTAGAAGCTATTCAAATACATGTATTTATAACCCAGAAAAGGCCATACAAAATAATGTTCATCCCTCTTTTAATAGTAATATAAGTTGTAATTTGAATGGAAACAATATACATGAAACATCTAATAGTAACCATATTTTATTTAACAACTCTAATAATTATGTGAAGGAAAAAAAAAAGACTCAAAAAAATTCAAAAACGAGAATAAGTTCATTCCACAAAAATCATGTAAAAAATTTAGACACCAATATTAATAAAAATTTCATTCCATGTAATTACGCAAAGAATAAGAAAAAGTGTACTACTACTAACAATATATGTATAAATCTTGAAAATTCTTTACAAGATATAGAAAATAATATTATTAATTTGGATATGTCATTAGTTAATACTCATACAGATTTACACACAAAACCAAAATATATTAACAATAAGAAGGATAATATACCACTAATATTGCTACAACAAATTAAGGAAAAACAGAATTCACTTTCTGATTCGAGTGAGGTAGATAAAAAGAAAAATAAAAAAGAAAAGGAAAAAGAAAAGGACAAAGAAAAAGAAAAAAGAAAAATAAAGAAAAGAAAAAAATGTATTACAAAAAATTACCAACCAAACACATATTATACTTGTGATAATGATGATGATAACCTCCTTAGTAATAATAGCGATACACCTATGTTTTTTCATTATGAAAATATATTAGATAATGATATGAATCAAGAGAAAAATAATGAAAACCACTCATTAATTAAAAAAGAAGAAAATCTAACTTATTCATATAAAAATAATGAATCCACAAATAACTTTCTCATATTAGATAAAATTAATCAAATGCATTATATACACTCAAATAAAAAGAAAAAATGTAACCACAATAATAATTCAAAAAGACATCGTTTTGAAAAAAACAAAAAAATGTATTCAGCCAAATGTTATAAAGAAAATGATAACACATTTGAAAAGATGAATTCTTTCTATAGCGATAATAATATAATTATTAGAAGTAATTCTTTATCAAATATAATAAATAGTAATAATATTTTTTGTAACAGTGATATAAATGATATACACTTTGAATGTTCCTCTATATTGAGTAATCAAAATATTTTATTAAGAAATTCTAGTGAATATAATATAGAAAAACAAAACAAACATAATAAAAATAATGATATTAATCATAATTTAAATAATATTATACAAACAAATGATACCACTAAAAGTAACCCTGTTTATAATTATCAAAATAATAATAGTAATAATAATACTATTCTTTTTAACACTGATAAAACAAACCTTAAAGAAAAATCTCTGGGAAATTATCTTACAAGAAGCAAATCATGTTGTGATACTCTTGAAAATGATTCTAAACATAATATTTTTAATATTATCTCTGATAAGAAAAAACACGCGTCACATAATTATCACTACTTAGCTAGTAGAACGAAATTAAAAAATACACAAAGAAATATTCAAAATGATAAAGACAAAATAAAGTTAATGACAAAAAAAAATTCAAAACAACACCAACTAGAACAACAAAAAGAACAAAAACAAAATGAAGAACACAATGAAGAACACAATGAAGAACACAATGAAGAACAAAAAGAAGAACGACTAAAGATAACACAAAATATTTCATTGTCAAATTTATTATCACAACAAAAAAACGCCTCCTCCTTTAATGATTTACAAAAGAATTTGTCATTAAATTCAAGCAAATTAATTCAGAAAAAAAAAAGCCACGATGTAATCCATCCTAATAATATCAAAAATAATACTTTATATATATCAAAGGATATACTATCTGAACAAAATAAAATAAACAGTGACCCTAAACCTTATAAACCATTATCAAATGAATTAAGAAATAAGTCGTGTTCAAAAGAAAATTTGAAAAGTAATTCAACTCAAATTCAAAATAATAATAAATTATATGATCCTATGGAATGTTATAGAGATTATGATTGTGCTCAAAAAATTAGAGAAGATATTTTACAAAATGAAAAATTTCCTTTCATATTTTATGATAGCAACCTTCGTAATTTAGTTATATATTATAAAGATAATTATACCACAGAAATCAAAACGAAATATTTTTCAGCTCAAAGATTTGGCCATGCCACAGCAAAAAAAATTGCACTTAACTTTTTAAGATCCTTAGGTGTTAATGCAGATTATTTAGAAAACAATAATGTTTTTTCATATGAAAGAGATACTAAAAGTAAATTGTTTAATATTGGAAAAGCCAAAGCAAACATAAACCCTGAAGAAAATTCAGATATCAATTTAATATATGATAAGAAAAAAAGAAATGTTATTGTTTCATGGAATAATCAAGTTAAAGGTTATAACTTTAGAAAATTCTCAACACAAAGATTTGGTTATGATGTAGCTATTTCTCTCTCCATTGACTTTTATAAAAACTTAGGTGGATTAAAAGGAGAAGAAGAAATAAGAAATTATATTAATCAAATTAATAATTCCTTTAAATATAGTCGAAATGTATCAAAAAATAATAAAAGAGGTAGAAAAAGAGGAAGAAGAGGTCGAAAAAAAATTATCAAAACAAAAGATGATCAATCATTATCTTCTGCATATGAATCCATACACTCATCTACAAACCATTTTTATAATAATAACAAAAATTATGACAAGAAATCTTTCTTTTATTTACATAATATAAAACAAAATATTATTCAATGTAAACTCAATAATATATCTAATCAATATAATCAAATAAACCAATTTAAAAAATATTTCAACTTATTTTATGTTAATGAAAATATTATGGAAATTTTACAAAATCAGTTCGAACAATTTAATACTCTTGATATTAAAATAAAAAATATATACAAATATGATTTCTTTTTAAATAAAACATTTAAATATATATATATAAAATATGTAGAAAATGTGCATGCCAAGTTATATATGGAACAACAGCAAAGTATAGAGCACCTTTTTTCCCATTTAAAATCATCATATAAAATGCAGAAGGAAATGTCTATGGAAAAAGAAAATGTAAAAAAACAAAGTATATTAAATTGTTATGACAACGATGAATGTATATATACAAACAAAAATAATAATAATAATAATAATATTAATAATAATACAAATTGTTACTTCAAAATTGTAGATGAACATTTTGATTTTAAGGTACAAAATAAAGAATTTCCATTAAAGTACTTATGTCCCTATTTCTTAAGCAAATTGAAATACCATAAAGAACAAGACATTTTAATGAAAGGATATTATTCTAGTGATGATTCCAAGTTATATGATATTCTATTTATTAATAAGAAATATCATATTAAACACACAACATGTAATAGCAATGTAAATATTAGAAAAAGAAAAAACGTAGTAAAAACTACTCATAAGAAAAATAAATCATCTACAAATAAAGAAATTAAACGAAAAGAAAAAAACGAAACAAATGATATTTATAATTATTATGAGAAAAAAAAAAGAACAAGAAAAAGAATAAAACAAAATAAAATAGAAAAAGAAATGGAAAGGGAAAGGGAAAGGGAAAGGAAAAATATATATATGCATTTCCAAAACAATTACAAACATATTTATCATTCAAATAATCTTCAAGATGATATTTATCAAAATGATTATAATTTTGATTATGATGATGATGACGATGATGAAGATGAAGATGAAGATGATGAATATTCCATAAGTGATGAAAAATATGATAATCAAAGAAATTATAAATACAAAACAAAAAAAATAAAAATTAAAACACCAGGAAGAGGTAGAGGTAAAGGTAAAGGTAAAGGAAGAGGCAGAGGAAAAGGTAAAGGTAATGGAAGAGGCAGAAGAAGAGGCAAAGGTAGAAATAGAGGAAGAATAAGTAAATTACATACAACCAAAAAATTAATATCAAAAACATATTCTATATTAAACAGAAAAACAAACCAAAACATATGTATAGATAATAATATGTTTTATACAAATAATCAAACGAATTATAAAAATGATAATAACTATTCATCATTTATAAAAAGTAACAAGTTTTTATCAAGAAATAAAAATATTAAAAATTTATTGGCTAAAGGAAAAAAATATATAGTTTGTTATAATTACTTAGGGAAAATACAAGTCAAAGTATTTCCTGCTGATGTATATGGAATGACAAATGCACAGAAAAAAACTGTGGATTTTTTACAACAACTTAAGAAAGAATTAAAAACAGAAGGGAAAATACTATATAGTGAATATGATAGTAAAGTAGCTTTTGATGTAACAAATTGTTTAAAAGATAATATTATCTTAAATTGTACTGAACAAACAAATTATTCACCCGTTCTTTTGGAAAATGAAAATTCTCTATACCCTACCAATGATATATACCATAAAATTAATAATAACATAAACATAACAAATAAAAAAAAAAAAAGAGGAAGAAAAAGAAAAGAAGAAAAAAATATGATACATGATATAATATCAAATAAATTATTCTCAAATAAAATAATATCAAACAATATTGAAACGAATCATATTATGCAAAATGATAAGACTCTTATACAATATCCAACATTTACACATTTTTTACAAAATGATACACATATTTCGAATTATTCAAATGATAAAAATAATAAAATAAATTTGTTTACACAAACACATAATCATAACGATAAAAATATTTGTGAGGAAAGAAAAATTCAAAATGATGAAACATATAATAATACAAAATATACAAATGAATCTGATTTTTTTAAGGAACAAGAAAAGAACTATACACAAAATGAACAAATTATACATGATATAATCGAGTCATCAAATAAATTTAATAATGAAAATATCATTCCTATACAAGAGAATACCAAAAATTATATTGATGATGACAAATATATAGAAACATTAGATGATAAAATAAATAATTTTGAATATATAGATAATACAATAAAACTTCCCAATCAATATGTTCCAGTAAAAACATCCTTAAGTAATAATACTACTAAAAATGTAGACGAAATAAATACTTATGAAAAAAATAGCACATTCTCTAATAATAATGATATGGAAACAAATGATCAAAAACAATTCTTGGAATATATGAACAATTTGCCCTATTTAAAAGATCATAACAAATGTACTAATCATATTACTGAAAATGAAATAAACCAAGAACTAATAAGTTATAACGACGCAAAAACATATGACACTAACACAATTACTGAAAGTGAAGTAAACATAGGAAAAAATAATGATTCTTTAAAACAAAACATTTTACAAGTAGAAAATGATATAAACCATATTAATACCTTATATAATACATACAATAAATCTAATAATATGTATCTCTTCCAAAACAACGAACACGTTTTGGAACAAAATCAACAAAATGTAAACATTACAAAGAATTACAATTATCCTCATTTAAATCAAGACAATCAAAAAGTCATAAAAGGATTTTTAACCTTACGAAAAGAAAAAGGAATATGTTTAAATGTAAAAAGAGTATATTCCCTATATGATCTATATCATAAGCTTATTAACGATTGTGATTATTCAGAATTTTTAGAACAAAATTGGAATACAAACATCTGGAAAAATAAATATGATCAACACGATGATAATACAATAACGCAAACTAGTCCTATAAGAACAAGAAATTATAAAAAAACTCATGGGTATAATAATAATGTAGAACAAAATCTAAATGAAAAAAATGAAAATGATCAAACCAACAAAATTAACCAAATAGATGAATGTAACCAATTGAATCATCTTAATATAACGAAACAAATAAAAACAACAAATTTTCAAACTATATTACCAATTCAGATAAAAAAAGAAATTCCTTATGAAAAGGAAGATACACAAAATAGAACATATAATACAAAAAATGATTGGACTGGGTTAGTTAAATATAATACATCAAAAGGTATTGTTAAAATACCTAAAATGTGCATAAATAAACTAGCTAGAAAAAAAGGTTATATGAAAATGACTTGTTTTATATATAGAGGAAAGGGAGAATTTGTTTCCTATTTCTTGGAAAGAGGAAATAAAAACTTTAATTTTAGAAATCAAATAAAAAATGAACAAAATGAAAATGATCATATAGATTCATATACATCTTATAACGACAATCATAATAATTATAATAACAATAAACTAAATAATTATACATGCGGTGATATCTTAAGTAAAGATAAATCATTAGCAGATAATAATAAAAAATATTATTTAAGAGATAAACCAAATATTCAAAATAATATTACATGTTAAAAATTAAAAGTTTCTTTCTTCATTATTATATAAATAAATAAATAAATAAATATATATATATATATATATATGAAAATTTTTAATTATCTAAATCTATGTCTTTGCAAAAATAAATATATTCATATATATATATATATATACAAATTTGTACTTTATCTTGTCATATATTACTTTTAGTATATTCAATTTTTTTCTTCTTTTTTCTTAATGAATAATTATATATATATATATATAATATGATTGTATTATCATTTGAATATATTTTGAAATTCAAAATAAATTTTTTTTTTATAGTATAATAAAAGGAATATTGTCAAGATTTTTCAAAATTTTTTTAAATGAAATTATGAATATATAATATATTTTATACTAAATTTATTTTATTAATCATATAAATAGCTTTTTGTGTGATTCATCTTTTTTCAACTTTGATTATGTTACCTTTTTATTTTTTTTTTTATTTTTTTTTAGATTGATAATTAACAATTAATTATAATGAATTATGTTTTAAGGTTTTATGAATTTTGCAAAATTTATAGAACTGTAACTTGATATGAATTTTTAATTTATTATAATTGAAATTGTATAAAAATAGAAAAGTGATGGGACTTTTAAAATACATAATATACATATATATATATATATATATATATATATATATATATATATATATATAAACAAAAAATTTTGATAAGACTAATTAAAAGATTTACATATATATAATGTGTGTATAATATTATGATCTATATATTTATTACAAAGAAAAAAAAAAAAAAAAAAAAAAAAAAAATGCGCATTTAAAAGGATATACTAGCTCCTTCTGTATTCCCTCTAGAAACAAACATATCCTTTGCCATCGTTTTTACTTTTAATGAACTTGATCCTTTTGGTAAAACACTCATAGCATCAATGTCTTGAACAACAAAAGGTTCTCCTGTATTAAGTGGCATGACCTATAAAATATAAAAGATGAAAAATTTTTGACATGAAAGGTATATTTAAAAAAAAAAAATTTGGAGATTATTATAATATATATATATATATATAATAAGTTTTATTTATTTAATTTTATATTTTATACCTTGCTTCCTTTTAAAAAATACAAATCCACTTTTATAGGAAAAGAAGAATCAAAATGTTGTAATAAAGTTAATTTTCCTTTTATATCTTTTGCTTCTTTAACAAATTGGCATATTCCAGAATAAAATAATTTTTTGTCCGACTAATATAAAACAAGAAAAATTCAAAATGAAAATATAGTTAGACATATATATATATATATATATATATAATTATAATTTCAAAAAAAAAAAAAAAGAAATATATAATTTTATTTATATTTTTCGTGTCTTATTTTATTTCCAAACCTGTAAATTTCTGATTAATTCATTTTTTCCATTTCTATTCACGAATTTAAATTCTGGAACCTCTTTTGTTGGTTTTATAAACATTAAAGCATTTTCAACTTTTTCTTTTTTCCATACAATAAATAAAGTCCCATTCGATGCATTGTCAAAGACCAAATAAGCTCCCTTTTCTTCTGACATAACAACGTAAGAAATTATAGATAATGTAAATGTTTTTCTTTTTTTTTTTTTTTTTAAATATAAATAAGCATATGTATAATATAATGTATTTTAATATATAACAAATATACTATATAATATTTTTATAAATAATTTATCTTTTATTTTTTCGTTCAAACACTTGATTCTCTTTATATTTTATACATAAATACGTTAAAAAAAAAAATATATATATATATATATATATATTAATTTATGATATAAAAAAAAAAAAAAATTTTAAGAAATTTATATCATATCAAAAGAAATATTAAATTTAACATATTATGCACAAAAAAAAAATTAAATACTATAAACAGAATTTTCCTAGTATAAAAATTATATACGTATAAAAAGCATTTTCATAGCAGAATTTAAAAAGAAAAAAACAAAATTAAACAATATAAGTAAATGTATATATATATACACAAACATACGAGGAACCAACTTGCCATAACTCATATAAATGACAAAAATATGCATTTCTACATTACTTTAAAGATTGAAATATAGTTGTACAAATATTTTAAAACATAATTACATATATATATATACATTTCACAACTAATTTCATACTTCAAATTATATATTTAAACAATTTTAAAATCCTAATAAAAAAAATTCCATGCATGTCTTACTTTCATTTTTGCACTTTATATATATATATTTTTTTTTTATATATATGAAAATTCAAATAAAAATATATTTAATTTAAGAATCTTTTACATTTATTTATGGTTGCAAATTGTTGACATAAAATAAATTTCAAATAAGAACATAAAAGATATGTTAAAACAAAAAAATTAAAATATGTATAATTATGAAGTTGAGCATGTTAATTATATAGGTATATCTATCTATATATATATATATATATATATTTTTTTTTAATATATTTTACTTTACCTTCTTCCTTATTATTAGAAATTCGTCCTGAAATAAATATTAAGATATATATATATATTTATTTAGTATCACTTTTAACATTTTAATTATTAAAAAAAATATATTGATAGTATATAGACATTTATATTTATAAAACTACTTAATTATTTTTTTATTCTACATGTATATTATTTTTAACCTTTTACTTGATATACGACATTCCTACAACAAATAGCCATCTTCTCCTTTTTATTAATACAAATATAGAAACATAAAAAAAAACAAATATGAAATAATATATATATATGTATATAGAGAGATGTTGTATTAAGAAAATTATAAATGTGTAATTTTTTTAATAGCAATATTCTACTTTTTTTTTTTTTTTTTTAATAATCCTTTTATATATATATATATATATAATATTATTATAACAAAAACAACAAAAATGAAAGAAAAAAAAAAAAAAAAATTAATAACACTTGAACGTTTCTAAAATATATACATATTTTTCAATGTACAACTATTAAATAAAAATATTAAAAATATAATTTTCTCTTTAAACAATTATTTTAATATAATTAAATGTTTTTAAATATATAAAGTTAAGATTTTATATATATATATATATATATATATATATATGTAAATCAGAAAAAAAAAAAAAAAAAAAAAAATAGTCCAACGTGGTGTGCAATTAAAATTTTTAGACTAGAAAAAAATAAATAAAACAAAAAAAAGAGAACCAGAAGTTTTACTTTATATTATATATAATATATACTAAAAAAAAAAAGAAAAAAAATATACATTTGAAATATTTTATTATTTATTTTTATATGTAAATAAATATATTTTATTTTTTTTATTATAATATATTTTGACATTATATAGTACATATAATTTACATTTAATCATTCATTCCCTTATAATTATCGATTTTTACTTTATATATTATTTTATTATTATTATATTCAAATGTACTTAATAAACATTTTAAACCTTTTTCAAGAAAAAAATAATATTATAATATCTTATATATTAAATACATACATATATATAATAGATATATACTAAGGAAAAGGAAAAAATTAAAAATTTATTATATTACATTTATATTTTCGAAAAATTGAATACTTTAGAAAAGTTATTATTTTCCAAAATATATTATAAACTTTTACGTTTATTTTATAATTTATTCTATTTTACTTTTCCCTCCATAATTTGTAGTACTACTTTGCGCTCTACACATATCTAATAATAAATAATAAATAATAAATAATTTTATAATATATTAATTACAAAAAGTTTTTGTAATTTGATAGTAAAAAAGTTTTAAAAAAAAAAAAAAAAAAAAAAAAAAAAAACTAATAAAATGAATTTGAACATATATGTGTATTAAATAAGATCAAATGAAAAAAAAAAAAAATTTTTAAATTTACGTTAGCAAATACATTTTCTTATAAAAAAAGGACAAATTGTATTCATATGCACATGTATAATATTTTAAATAAATAATTAAAAGCAAATTTCAATAAATTTCAAAACATTTTTTTTTATTTTTTTTTATTTTTTGAAGGTCTCATACATATATATAAAGTATATAGATATACATACAGAAATTTCTTTTTTTTTTTTTTTTTTTTTTTTCAATTTTTTTATTTATATAAATATTTATGAGAACATTTAAAATATAGGACACTCATTAGACTTTTAATTTTTTTTTTTGTTTTTTTTGTTTTTTCTTTTTTTTTGGTATTTTTTTAAAATATAAATTTTTTCAAATGGTCTAGAATAATATATATATATATACATTTTTTTTTTATTTAATTATTTTTTTTTTTTTTTTCCTTTCTTTTTTTTTGGTATGGTCTAGAAAAATATATATATATATTATATATATATATATAAATTTTTTTTTTTTTTTTTTTTTTTTTTTTTTTTTTTTTTTTTTTTTTTTTTTTTTTTTTTCTTTTGGGTATTGCAAAATATTTATTCCACTTTTTCGCTAGCTGCACCTGAAAAAAACGAAGACCATTCTAAAGCTTCGATAATAAATAATTGTTTCCTTAAAGAAATATTATGAGGAAGTGTATGATAAATTATAAATTTGTGAAAGAGTGATATATATCGTCTTAACTGTGAAATGTTTTTTACAGATGTAATAAATTTAAAATGTTTATCTAGTAATGTATTATAATTTTCAAACTTTTGTTTATCAATTAATTTCATTTTAATTTCTGGTAAGGATTTATGTTTGATATTACTTAGAATCATTTCAATAGCTTCTTGTGTTATTTTTAAATATTTATCATTGGATATTTTAATTTCTCCTGTTCCAACATTTTCATTATTATTATCAACTGAAAAATCATTATTTTTAATTCTCATTTTTTCAGAATTATTATTATTATTATTATTATTATTATTATTATTGTTGTTGTTGTTGTTATTATTATGTTTCACTTTATTATTATTATGAACAGATGTTTCCAGTTCTAGATTATCCAATGCATTTTTATCTATATTAATTAGATCAGATAATTCATCTTTTTCCTCATTACGTAAACCTAATCGGTCATTTAATAAACATTCATAATCATCATGAACATTTACCTTTTCAAATGTTTTTCTACAATATATAGCTTTTTCCCTTGCTTCATAAAATCCAAGTTCTTCAATAGAAAATTTTTTATGAACAACAAAAGTACTAACCCAACTTTGAGACAATTCATCATATCCAATACCTTCACATCTTGGTAATTTTGCAGCTTTTTTTATGTGAGAAGTACCATTGACTTTTATTTGATTCCATCTATTTCTTGGTTGAATTTCTGGTAAGTTAAATAGTTTTTCAGCTTGTTTCCTACAACTAACTGCTCTTTCTCGAGCATTTTCAAATCCATATTGACTAATAGGGAAATAATGTTTATGATATTTTCCGTCAATTTTCCAATGTGCAATCCATCTTTGTCTATTCTTATCAAAACAAACACCTCCAACTCGTGTTATTTGAGATACTTTATTTAATACTTCTTTCTTTTCATCATCAAGTATTTTACTATTTCTTTCATGTTTCACTTTACTTCTTTTTTTACTAATTTTCTTTTGAACTCCTGGTTCTAAATGTTTATTTTGACCATCCGAACTATTTCTTTTTAATTCGAAAAAATTAGGTTCAAAAACATCCATCCCTTCTTCTTTACTATGTTCTTGGGTACCATTCATATCCAAATCATTTCCATCATACATTATGCCATCTTTTATTTTTCCTGGATCATTTATAGAATGATTGGATAAAGGTTCTTCATTCGTACTGTATGAATCTTGATTACATCTATTCTCAATATGATTCTTATTGTTTGTAGTTTCCATATATGTGTTTATATAATTATTTATATTATTATATACATTATCATCTGCATTGCAACTTATACTATTATTATTACTTACATTATTATTATTGTTAATGTTACTTGTAAGACCGTTTCCTCTGTTAATCATATTTTCATACATAACACTTCCATCTTCTGGTATTATAATATCGCATTTATTATTTGAAACATTCCCATTATTAAGAGTTAATCCTTCGTCATGATTCATAAAACCATTATTACAATTATCATCATATGCTTCGTTATTACTATTATTTACACTCATGTTACAACTGTTCTCAAAATAGTTAGTACTAATTTCACTCTTATTTGTAGTATGATGACCAATGTTTTTATCATATTTAACAGAATTAATCATATCTCCTTCTATTATATCTTTTTTCAAATCCTTTTCATGATTACTATCTTTTTCTTCATATTTATAACTATCATTACTATTATTATACTCATCGTTATCTTCATCATTATCTTCCATTTCTTCGTTATCACTCATATTATCATCATCATTATTATTATTGTTATCATCTTCATCATCCTCTTCTTCTTCGTCATCATCATCATTATTATTATTATTACTACTACCATTTCCATCATTATTATTATTGTCCTTATTATTATTGTTGTTATTATTATTGTTACCATAATTATTATTATTATTATAATTATTATTATTATGGTTATTATTATTATCACAATTCTCATCATTATTATTATTATTGTTATTATCATCTTCATTATTATTACTATTATAGCTACTATTACTATTATATCCATTATTATTATCTGTACTATCATTATACCCATTATTATAATTGTCACTACTTTCGTTACTATATCCATTATTGTTATCATAGTTATAATTACTACTACATCTTTTAATATATGTATCTTTTCCAATCTTTCCTAAAATGTTATAAATACTTGTGGCTGTTTGTTCTTCTTCATCGTTATTTTCATTTTTCATAGAATCCATTTCACTGTTAAAAATATTATGGTCATCAGGATTTATGGATTCCAATGTTTTCTCAAAATGAGTATTATTACTATTACTATTACTACTATTATTATCCATAGAAATAGATCCCTTCATATTTTTACATTTCATAATCATATCATCCTTATTATTAAAATGATTATTAATATATTTAATATTAATACTATATATATTTTCTTCATTTTCATGATAATTATTATTATGATTATCCCTCGTTAGGTATATTTCATTCATATTTGAATTGTCTTCCCTCAACAACCCTGAAACATTATTGAAATTCATTTCCTCCTGATTTGTATTATCATACATCCCTTTAATGTTTTCCATTATGTCGAAATGATTTTCAATTAATTCCAATGGTTGTTTATTTTCCAAAATATAATTTTCAAATCCACTTTCAAAATTATTATTATGATATATACAATAGTTCTTCAGGTTTTCACCTTGTTCATATATATTTTTGCTGCTACCAATAATATCGAATGAAGATGATTTCTTTACATCACTAAAGGAATTTATATATTCCACAAATTTTAATTTATCATAATCCAAAATATTTTCAAAGCAAGGAACACTTTGGCTATTACCATTAGAAATACCACTTCTATTAATAATAATATCTTTATTATTATTGTTTATATTATTCATATTACTCATATTCTTCATATTGTGAACACTTGGGAGATTATTTTGAATATTCGCATAAAGTCTGTCCTCAATTATCCTATGCATATAGTCCTCATATTGGGAAAATTGGATAGCTAAATTTCTGGATTCGTGTCTTCCAAATTTTTCATATGGAAAAACAGATATAACTGTTTTATTGCTACATTTATCCAACATGGCGAAAAGATAAGCATTTAATTTCTCCACAAAGAAGCATCCAGAAATATTATCAGAAGATAAGTTGCCCATTACAAAATTAGAAAAAGCATTATTATTATTATGATTATTATTATTATTATTATTCTTTCCTAAATAATTAAAAGTAGGCTTAAATATAAATGATGAATCTTCTTCATCATACCAATCTTTATCCATATATTTAGATTCATCCAAATGCCACAAAGGATTTCCTCTTTTTTCGGATTCCATATATTGTTTTAAAGCCTCATTATTTTCATTCAAAAATGATAAATAATCTTCTTTTTCTTTAATCAACAATCCTTGTAAATTATCTTCATCATCTATCTGTGATGATCTTTTAATTGTTGATTTATTTTTTGTTCTAAAACTTTCTTTCTTATCACTATTTTCATTATCTATTCTTCTACAATATTCAAAATGTTCTGCTTTTACTAATAAAATAAAAACAGATATATCATATCCTAAATATAATTCTCCATCAAGCAAAAATGAATAGACCAAATCATAAGGAACCTTATTCAAGTTGATATTCAAATTTGAATAGCATTTTAAAAAATTCAATAAATCTGAAGATACATATATAGATTTATTTTCCAAAGTTCTTATGTCTAATAAATTTACATATTCCAAATTATTATATAATCTTTTTTCCTTTTCTTCTTTCAAATTCTCCAACTCTGAATATTTTCCAACAGGAGTATTTATATTATGATACTCTACTACTAACACCATATTTTTCTTTTTTATTCTCCCTTTCTAATATATCTATGAGAATATTTATATGATGTACTTATATATATATATATATATATATATATATATATATATATATGTGCAATTTTTATTATTAAACACAATGAAATAATAATAGAAATATAAATTAAAAAAAAAAAAAAAAAAAATTATAAATTCATATATACATATATATAAAGATACATATATATAAAGGTACATATATATAAAGGGACATATATATATATATATATATATATATATACAAATAATATAAAATACTTATCCTTTTATTTATTTGGGTAAGAAAAAAAAAAAAAAAAAAAAAAAACATATGATTTATATAATATTAAATAAAATATTCATATAAACCATTTTCATAAAAAAAATAAAAAGGCTATATTCACAAATATGTGTCCATATATTAATATTCCTATAAATATATATATTACATATATATAATTTTTTTTAACTTAAATAAATCTATATGTATAACAGCATAAATATGAAAAAAAAAAAAAAAAAAAAAAAGAAAAGAATTAAAGAAATTCACATTCCTTTTATTCATTTCTTTTATTTTTTTATCTTTCTGCTTTCTTTTTCTATATTCAATAACATATGTAACACATTTATTATTTAAATAAAGTGAATATTAATATATATATAATATATATACATATATATATAGAGAGAGAAATATATATATATACATATATCATATAAATATATATACATAAATTTAAGATAATTCACAAAAGATTAAAAATAAAATTAAAATATTAAATGATTAAATAAGGAATATTTTACTCTATTAGAAAAAAATTATGAATAATAGAAAACAATATCTATATAATTTTACCATAAAAACATCATAAATATAATATACAGATCCATATATATTATATGTAACAATATATTATATATGAATATAAATATGTATTATATATAATATGTTCTCTCTACCTAAATATATATATATATATATACATTTGAGAAACAGTAAATATTACGAAACAAAAAAAATATAAAAATTAAAAAAAAAAAAAATACATAATATATATATATATATATATATATATATTATATTATATTATAAAAAAATAATTACAGTTGTATTCTTCCTTATTTTCCCATGTGTCTACCTAAATATATGAGTTTATATTATTAAATATATAAAAGTACATTTATGTATAAATATGTAAAAAGTATTATATGTATATTACGTTTTATAAAAAAAGTTTATAATGTAGAAGAATATGGATAATAAAATACTTACGAAAATAAGATATAATACATATATATATATATATATATATATAAAGAATATGTATGTATATATATATATATATATTATACCTTGGACAATTTAATAAAAAAAAAAAAAAATACTAGTACGTAAAATTATATAAATTATTAAGAATGAATGTATATATAAAAAAATATTAATACATATATATATAACATATATATATGTTTATATATATAAAATTATGAACATGTAAATATTTTATAAAAAAAAAGTATCCCAACAGTGTAAAGAAAAAAAAAAAAAACAATCAAATTATTAAAAAAAATTTACTTACATCATGATAAAAGAAAAAAAAAGAAATTATGTCAAATAGTATAATAAAAAAAATTATAACAAATAATGTGAAAAATGATGTCAAACATAAAAATGATTCTTATAAAAAATAATGCAATAATATATTAGGCAAGTGAAAAGGTAAAAAATTAGGGAACATTAAATAAATAAAAATTATGATGAATAATGTAAAATGTTACGACAAATAAATGTAAGATATTTATAGCAAAAAACGTAAAACAATATATTCAAATAATATGAAAAAAAAAAAAAAAAATGGCAAATATTATGAATAAAAAAGAAGTACAAATTATATGAACGCAAAGAATTAAAAAGGAATACAAATAATTCATAAATATTTATTAAACATTATGTAACTAATTTTCAATATAGAATCCTTCCACTTCTTTTTTATTAATTTTTTTTTTTTTTTTTTTCTTGTTGTTTTCCTTCTTTTCTAAAAAGCTTCTAAAATTAACTTGTAAAGTAAAAGGGGAAAAAAGAAAAAAAAAAAAAAAAAAAAAAAAAAAAAAGGTATTCAGATCATATAAGGCAATTAAAAAAAATAAATATTAAAAATTATCATGATTCTCATAAAACATAATTATATATGCAAAGACATTTTTTATAAACTTTTAAATAAAAAAAAATATATATATATACAAATATAATTCTACAATTTTACAACATCAAAATGTACGCATTATTATTATTAAATATATTTAAAAAAAAAAAAAAAAAAAAATTCTTTATCATTTTCTTCTTATTATAAAATGTATAATATCTTATAAGGAATACATAGTTCTTTTCTATTATCACATAATTATTTTTTTCATATATTAAATGATTAAATGTATTTTTCAAAATACAGTATTTTCTTCTATATTTATATTATTCCTATAAATTTTTATGTACGCAAATTATTTTTTTTCCATTCTACATGTAACATACATAAATTTTTTTTTTTTTTATATTTCTCAATATATCCAAAAAAATATTCTTTAAAAAACAATATAATAAAATAAAAAAAAAAAAAAAAAAACATATAATATATATTTTGTAATATAATGTATTTTAAGGATCATATAACTTATATATATATATATATATATAATATACTACATAATTTTATACAAAATAATTACAAAATTTATAATAATCCTAAACTAATATAGAACAATTCAGAAGTACATAAAAAGAAAAATTTGTGTTATTTTTATTTTTGTATCATAAATATATATAAATACCATATAAATAATACTTTTTTTATAAAAAAAAATATAAACATATAAATTTACATTCCATTAATATATATATATATATATATATATATGAAGTTCACAAACCATAACTATAAATAAAAATGTATTTTATTTTGTTCATGTAAAATAAAAAAATTATAAAAAAAAAATTAATTTATATAAACAAATAAAAAATATAAAATTAACAGAAATACTTACAGAAAATAAAATTTGTACATATATAGAATAAAGAACAAGTTTATTTTATATACATGTATGTATTGTTTTATCTAAAATAATTATTGGTTTACTTTTTATTCTTTTATATTATTTATTATACATATATTATACATGTATATGTATATATATATTATAAAAAATGTAATAATAATATAATATTAAAACAAAATATAAAAAAGGAATATTTATATACAATGAGAATACAAAATTTTCAAATCCACATATAATATATTAAAAATCAAAAAAAAAAAAAAAAAAAATGTTATTTTTTTGTTCCTTTTTTTCTTTTCTTCTTTTTTCTTTTGATATGAAATTAAAATATAAAATAAATATATATTATCATAATATACAAAAAGAAAAAAAAAAAAGAGAAAAAAAAAATTTAATCTATTTTAATAAACATTTAAATTTTTAAATATTTCATATATTTTCTTTTTTTTTTTTTCTCTACATGTAGTATCCACTTTTCTTTTATTTTTTCTCATTCATGAAATTCATTTCAGATTCTATTTTTTCTCGAAAATAATTTATAGCATGATTTTTTTTCATCACTACTGCATGTTTAAAAATAATGCATATTATTTTGTAAACATAAAATTATATATATAAAAAAAACATACGTAAAAAAAATTATACATATATAGAATGCTATATATTTATTTATAATATAATAGCATAATATTTATAAATAAACTTTATTTTTTGCTCATTCTTGTAATTTTAAAATAAAAAGGAAATTTGTAAAAAAGCCCCATAAAAAAAAAAAAAAAATATATATACATATATATATATATAATATAATAATAAATAAATAAATGTATTATGTATGTAATTTATGTATAAATTTTTATATTATTTTAATTATAATAATATATATAAAATAATAATATATTTTATTATTTTATTATTTTATATATATATATATATATATATATATATAATAATATTATAATATAAACATTATGTATAATTTTATATATAAATAAAATTTTTTACTTTTATATATAAAATAATATAAATAAATTTATAAAAGTTTTCCTACTTTTTACAATAATTTTATTATATATAAATCCAATAATAAATCACATATATATAATATATATATAAGAAACTATTTTGTTGAACAGTTTTTTTTAATTTTCTTTAATTTTTCTATTTTTTCTTAAGTATATAATTGTATATAAAATAAGAAATGAAAATAAAGAAATTGTCGTTTATAAAAAAAAATGTGAATTTTATATATATTTGAAATATAAATACACAAGAAGAAAAAAAAAAAAAAAAAAAAAAAAAAAGGGACAAATTTAAATATAACATATTACTTTTTTTATATACAGTTGAAATAATAAAATAAGAAAAAAAAGGAAATTTAATTTTTCTCTTTTCTTTTTCTCAAAAAAAAAAAAAAGATATGAAATGAAAAGAAAAGAAAAGAAAAGAAAAGAACATAAAAAGAAATATTATATTATTATATTTATAAATAATAATATTTATATATATAATTATATATTTATATATGGGTTTTTCTTTGTTTTCTTTTTTACAATTTGAATGAAAAAATAGAGAAAATTTGTTCTTCCTTCTACATTTCATTCCTTTTTTATTTTATTTTATTTTATTTTTTCCCCTTTTAATTGTTATGTGAATAAATATTATATTATAATATTTTATGTAATCACCAATTTTCTTATCTTGGCTTGATATAATAATAAAGTTTATATTGGAACTTGTTATATTATATATATATTTAAATATATATAAATATTTATTTACATATGGAAAAAACATAATAGTATAACAGATAACCCAATAAAGAGAAATAAAAAAAACATAACACATAATATTTATATTTATATATATATATACTGTAACATAAAAGAAAGTTGAGGTTGTGGTGGTTTTATATTTTATATAATATTTATTTATTTATAATAGCATGAAAATTTTACAAGAAAAGAAAAAAATTTAACCCAAATAAAAAGAGAAAAAAAAAAAAAAAAAGAAAGAAAAAGAATCTAATGTAAAATAATTCCATTCATATTATCATATTGTATAAAAATAACATGCAATCCTTATACTGCTATAAAAATAAAATAAAATAAAATAAATAAAAATAAAAGAACCCAATTTACATTATTTTACTATTTATTTATAAATATATATATAATGTAATATATATTTTAAGAGCATAGGTTCTCTTTTGAAATTTTAACACCTTAAAATTTAATTTAATGTTAATAATAATATCAAAAAAAAAAAAAAAAAATTTCTTTTCTTTTATTATTATTTTGTTATATTAATATCTTAAAAAGATAATTACAAATTGATAAGTTTATCTATGTAAATCTATTATATTTAAATATATATATATATATACACATTATTTAATCCTCTAAAATATGTTATAATTAAATAAAAGCCATTTTATAATATATATAATAAATGCTAATTAATTATAATCTCCTTTTTCCAATTTCTTCCAATATAATAGAAAAAAAAAAAAAAAATAAATAATAAAAAAAAACTATAATAATAATTTCGTATAGAGTAAATTCTATTAACTAAAAAAATAAAATATAAATGTTTATTTGTGTAATTATGTTTTTTTTATTTTTCTTCGGTATTAAAGTTTAATTTACCTTTTTTTTTTATTTATTTTTTTTTTCCCATATATATTTTTTAATTGTAATTAAAAGTAGTATTATAATAAACCACACATTTGAGCTTAATAAATATATATATATATATATATATATATATATATATATTTATTTATTTATTTATTTAATAATTTTATTCTTTTCATTTATTTTTTTCCTTATCCGATATTCTTCATATTTTTAATTTTTTCCACATATTTTCTCTTTTTTTTTCACGTCGCATACATGCTTAAAATATATGTACCTAATTATAGATATTTGTACAAATATAAGTGGTCTTATATATATAAATATATATATTTATATATGAATTTAATTTTATTTTATCATGTTATAAAAAATATATAAGTCACTTAAGATTATTTTAAAAATCATTTAAGAACACACAAATATTTCCATTAAATTTTTATGGAAAATATTGTTCAGAACTATATGGACATAATAGGGATATTTATGAGAAAAAAAAAAAAAAAAAAATTTCTATATATATATATAAGATTATTTATATATGAACATTTGTATGTTATTTTTTATGATATATAATTATTTAATATACATATTGAAATTTTTAAATTTATTCATATTTTTAATTTCTACATGTGGAACTAAATTAGTATACATAATAAATATTATATTTCCCTTAATGAGTATAATTTTATTTTAACAAATATTTAAATAAATAATTCTTATTTTCTTCTTTTCTTTTCTTACTCATTATAAAATATTATTCACATATAAATATATTTATATGGACTTTATAATTGCTATCAAAATTAATTATTTTAAGGAAAAAAAAAAAAGAAGAAAAGAAAAACACCTTTCAAAATTTTATAAAAAATAATAATGTCAAGTCCATTTACTACATTTAATACTGTCTTTTTATTTAATAAATATACATTAAATTATAATAAACAGTAAAAAAACCACATACCCCTTAAAAAAATCATATATATATTTATACACCATATATATGATCAATAGAATAATTTGCATTATCACAAAAAAAGATTCAAATGATTTTTTTTACATTAATATTATATATATATATATATATATATATATATATTAATTTATTTTATCAATATGTTGTTGATCATATATAAACTGAAATTTCTATTATTTCATATTAATTATATATATATATTTTTTTTTTAATTTCAAAGAAGCTCATATACAAATATTTTAAACTCATTAAATAGTATACATAATAATGTAGTTGATATAATATAAACTTGTTCTTATATTTTATTTAATTTTTCTCTTTAATCAAATTCCTAACAAAAAAAAAAAAAAAAAAAAAAAAACTCCCTTTATCCTTATAAATTATTACTCTACGAAAAAATAATATGTAAATTTTTATATTATGATGTATGATTTTTTATTATTTTAATTCTCAATTTTTACGGTATAATAAATGTATGATAAATCATATTTATATATAATTATATATATATATCATACATATTTTAGTTTTTTACACTAAAAATATATATACATGTTTATTAAACATATACATATATAAATATATATATTATGTATACTTTTCTCTTTCAATTGTAATATATATAATATTTTCAATGAGTATAATATAATTATTTTTTTATTCAAAAAAAAAAAAAAAAAAAAAAATACAATACAATACAATATTCTCCATATCTCTTTTTCTTATTATCATTTTGAAAAATATAAAAAATATACATTTTTTTAAGTAAATAATAAAATATACTCTTATAAAAAAGAAAAAAAAAAATTTAATAACCTTTTATTTTATTTTATTTTTGTTTTGTTTTTAATTTATGTATACGTCCTAAAAAAGATAAAATTATTTTTTATGCGAAATTTTTAAAAAAATGGAAAGAAAAAATGTATAAGATATTTTGTTTTATCTTTTTTTTTTTTTTGAAAAAAAATATATGTAATTTTAATTCAGATCATATATTTTTTTTTTTTCTTTCTTTCTTTCTTTCTTCTTCTTTACTATTTGTTTCTAATATTTTTGTATCATAAGAATTTCTTTTAACATTTTATTTTTTTAATCATGTTTTTTATTTAGTTTATATTAAAATAATTTATTTATATTTTTTTTTTTTATTGTTCTTTATTTTTTATATATCATCTATTTAATAGAATAGAATAAAATAATAAAAGTTCAAATTTTTTTGTTACAACATTAAATAATAATACCTAAAATTTAAAACATTTGTAACATTTGAACAGAAAAAAAAAAAAAAGAAGAAGAAGAATATATATATATATATATATATAAATAAATAATATATTAGGTTTAAATTTCTTTACCATTATTACATATATACAAATATATATTTTCCATTGATATGTCTCCAAGCCAAGTAAATGATAAAAATATATCATTCGAACGTATAATGATTTATACATATATATATTTTTATATGTATTTTAAAAAAAAAATAATATGTTTATTGAAGTATATATATTAATAGAGATGTAGAAAATATATAGATTTATTATTTATTTTTTTGTACATTAAAAATGTATGCAAATGTACATATATATATATATATCTTATTTTTTATAGAGTGAAATTAACAAATTAAAAGACGTTTTAAAAAAATTACCTCAAGAAAAAAATGATGATAAAAAAAGAGAAGTGTTAAAAAAGGTAATAGCCTATATGACTTTAGGTGTGGATGTATCCAAGTTATTTCCAGATATCATAATGATATCTAGTACAAATGATATAATACAGAAAAAAATGATATATTTATATTTAAACAATTATGCAGGTAAAGAGTCATTATACAATTATATATATATATATATATATATATATATGAATATATTTATTGTATATATCATTTTTTTATTGTACCATCATATACATATATATATATATATTTTTTTTTTTTTTTATTATTATATTTCCTTATATTGTCTCTTCATTTTGTATTTGTAGAAACAAACTCAGAATTGTCCCTACTAACGATAAATACACTTCAAAAAGACAGCAAAGACGATGATCCTATAATACGTGGTTTAGCCCTACGTACATTTTGTAATCTAAGAATTAATAATTTATTTGAATATATTGAAGGTCCTTTATTTAATGGTTTAAATGATAAAAATTCATATGTGAGAAGAATTGCAATTATTAGTTGTGTAAAATTAATTAAAATGAATCCTGATTTATCGATAAGAAATGATATTATAAAAATTTTAAAAAATAAATTATTAGATAAAGATCCTCAATGCATTATCAATTCTGTACATGCTCTAAATGAAATATTGATTGATGAAGGTGGATTGAAAGTAAATAAAGAAATTGTATTTAATATGTTAAATAAATTATCTCATTTTAATGAATGGGGGAAAAGTGTAATTTTATATATAGTAAGTACATATATACCAGAGAATGAAGATGAAATGTATGATATTATGAATATATTAGAAAATCATATAAGAGATTTTTCTTCAACTGTCTTTCTAGCTTGTTTGAAATGCTTTCTTAATTTTTCTATTAATGATACAAATTTACAAATACAGATTTTTCAAAGAATGAAAGATCCATTACTTACATTAATTTCAACTTCGTCCAATGAAATTGCTTATATTGTTTTGTTACATACCAATTTATTATTGCATGAAGCTAATAAATTGAATTATAAAATTTTTGATTATGACTATAAGCACTTTTTCTTTAGATATAATGATTTAACATATATAAAAGATATTAAGTTGGACATTCTTGTATCAGTAGCATCAAAGGTAAAAATAAAAAGAATTATAAAATGAAATATATAAAATGAAATATATAAAATGAAATATATAAAATGAAATATATAAAATGAAATATATAAAATGAAATATATAAAATGAAATATATAAAATGAAATATATAAAATGAAATATATAAAATGAAATATATAAAATGAAATATATAAAATGAAATATATAAAATGAAATATATAAAATGAAATATATAAAATGAAATATATAAACTGATAAAAAAAAAAAAAAATTGTTACATGATTTATGGTATTATATATATATATATATATATATATATATATATATATATATATATATATATATATATTTATTTATTTATATTTATATATTTATACATTTGATCATTAATTTATATTTTATTTTTAGAATAATGTAGTTTTAATAATCAACGAATTGAGTGAATACATTTCAGATGCTAATGTTGAGATTGCTCAAAAAGCCATAGAATCCATAGGATCCATTGCATTAAAAATTCCTAAATGCATTTCAAGGGTAGTAGAATTATCTTTGTCAAATTTTATGACAATGAATTATTCGTATATATGTAGTGCTACAATAAAAATACTTGTGAATATTTTAAGAAAATATGAAGAATATACAAAATTAATTATCGAAGAAATAATAAAACATGGTAATAGATTAATTGATAATGGTGGTATTATATCTTATATATGGATAATAGGTGAATACTGTGAATATATTGAAGAAGCTCCATATCTTTTAGAAGAATATATAAATTTAAGAAATTGTTCTTATTTATTCATGTTAGAATTATTAACGGCTTGTGTTAAAGTTTTATACAGAAGACCTGCTGAAATGAAAAACATCGTTTCTACATTATTTGATAATATATTAAAAAATTATAAATATCCTGAACTTACAGATAAAATGTTCTTTTATTATAAACTCTTAAGTTATAATTATAAAGAAGCATTTCATATCATTGCTTGTAAAAAAAAAATTGTCAAAAATTTCTCTGAATCGAATGAAAATTTATTATTAGATAAGTTATATAATGAATTTAATACCTTATCTGTATTATATAAACAACCTCTAAATAAATTTGTTGAATATTCAAAAATAGCTTTCGGAGCCGTGTACGATCCAGAAGAAAATAGTGACATAACAAAAGATTCCACTAGCCAATTAAATGGTTGTGATAATACAGAAGATATTCATTTAAATAATCATTATACAGCTGATCAAATGTACAATAATGTAATAGATCATAAGCACGCAATACATGACAAAAATGAAAATAATAATAATAATAACAACAATAATAACAATAATAATGATAATAACAATTTGCTTAATATTAATGAAGATATATTAATTATGGATGAACAAAATGCTATAACAAATCAAAATAATAAATATAGTAATAATAATAATAATAATAATAATAATACATTAACAAATCAAGAACAAAAAACAAATAAAAATGTTTCAACAAATTTACATGATGTAATAATAAATACAGAAAATAATAATGGAATAATAAATTTGGATCATATATATAATACATCTACCTTTAAAAAATTAAAAAATATTATAATCGATGTTGATAGTATAAACCCTGAAGTATATCAAACACAATGGAATGCATTACCTGAACAAAATAATGAAAAAATTTTTTTAAGAAAAAATTATTATAATTTACAATTAGATACTATTGATCAATTAATATCCAAATATAATTTAATAACACTTGCTTCAGGAGAAATTGATCAATGTCTTAAATTTTATATGTACTCTCAGTTATATACCAAACATTATATCTTTATTGAATTAATTTTTAACAAAAGAGATAATTCAATTAATTGGATTTTCAAATCTGAATGTAATGACGAAAATTTAATTGAACAATTTACCGACTGTTTTAGAGATATTTTTTTAGATTTTATGTAACTATTATTGTATAAACATGTTTTATAAACACACCAATATTTCATATACCTTTTTTTTTTTTTTTTTTTTTTTATACGTTATATATTTCTTATTTATTTTTCTATTCAAGTTACTATATATTTTATTATAGTACACTTAAATTGTATATCTTTAAAAAGAATAATATTTATTTCGATTTGTTTATGTAATTTATTATTATTATTATTATTAATTTATTTATTTATTTATTTATTATTTTTTTTTAATTTTTTGTGTTTTTCCTTTTTTCTCAAAATTTTTTTTTTTTTTTTTTTTTTTTTTGTACAAAAAAATAACTAAAGGTAGAAATAATATATATAAGTATATATTATTTAATTTAAATAAATAAATATAAATATAAATTATATATATATATAATATATAATACATATTTTTTCATATAGTGTGTAATATATATAAGACACGTATACACTTCTTTAATTTGATAAGGAAAAATAAAACATATGCACCTATTATAAATATATATATATATATATATATATATATTATTTTATTGTATCATTTTGAATCTTTTATCCTTTGATCATATTTTTTACAATTTTTTATCAGATTGTGCACTAACAACTCATTTTTTTTTCCATACAATTCTCTTATCAACATAGTAGCATAAGACGAAGAATATAAACTAAAGCTTAATATCAAAGCATTATAATTATATATTACATTTTTTTTACTTATATTATTTTTAAAATCACCTTGGTTATATGACAAAGTATCGTTTTTACCATATATATCTTTTGAATCGTGTTCTACTTTAATTTGAGTTGTTGTCAAACTTTTATCATACCTCATATGATCATTTATTATTGTATAATTTTTTAATTTTTTATTATTTTCATTATTATCTTCTGTATTAAACATATCGTTTTTATTTGATACGTTTATTAAATATAAATCTTGAACAAATTTTACTTTGGGTTCATTATATTTAGTAAAAGAGAAATATAAATTTTTGGGTAATACAATTATATTTCTAAAAACACAAGTCATTCCATATTCATATTCAAAGGAATTTATATACTTATCAAATACTTTTATCAAATGTACTATATTTTTAATGGGATATTTTTTAAATAAAATATCTTTACAAAATATATGTATTGATTCATTAATCGTAAAATTATTAGTTTTTTTTTCTATCGAAAATACATATTCTTTTAAATTTCTTAAAAAAGTACTAACTACATTTTCTTTAGGTCTAAATAAATTATCTTCATATAATATATAAATTAAATAAAATAATATTTCCATAAAAACTAATCTCACATTCTTCATATAATATTTTCTATAGAACGATAAAAATACATTTAAATATGATAACCTAGGGGACATACTACCAAGAACTGGTAAAACAACATTATGTATATTAAAACAATTTGTTTCATTATCATATATTGTTATATAATTATGCTGATTTTTTAATTCTTTTGATTGTGTTTGCTTTTCTTTAGTAATTATATAATCACCTTTAGTTAATATTATTCCAAAATTATATAATCTATAAGATGTTAATAAATTAAATATCTTTGCACTATAAGAATGCATATGAAATCTTCTTGTTTCCATACTTATTCCTTTAACACATCTTATTTTATTTATATAAAAATTATTATCATCATGTTGTTCCTTTATATTATCCAAATTATCTTTTTTATCCATTTCATTAAATGACATATTATTCATGTCCTTTTTATTCTTTTCGAAAAGATATAAATTTCGAAGAAGAATAAAAGCTTCATATTCAGAATTTGTCATATAAGAATACAAATATTTATGATTCACATAATTTTTATTTTTACTATTACTATTTATATGGCTATTCATTTTAATATTAATTTCGTTTTTATATTGTATACTACTACTACTACTACTATTAATATTATTATTAAATGGTACCATTAATGTCGATTCCTTTTCATGTTCTCTTATTTTAGTCAATAATTTATTCATCTTATGAGTAATATAACGAAATGCAACTGATGCGTTCTTCACTCTGTCCCCATCTTTTCCTCTTTTATGATACAGTTCACAAGCTTTTTTCATATAAATACTTATACTATCTTTAATATGATTTCCACAATATTGTCGTTTTTCAAAAATATGGGGATCCAAGACATAATTTATATATTCCTTATAGTTTCTTGATATAAGTACCCTACCTTTATTAAATGTATTTTTATATATACCAAATCTTTGCATACCAAAATAATTTATAAATCCATATTTCTTTATATATTTTAATCTATCTCTTAAATAGTCTTCATTATTTTGTACATTTCTCAATACTACTATAAACTTATTTCCATAATGTTCTCCTAATTCAATTTTTTTTTTATCTCTCACCTTTTCTATATTACATATTAATAACTTTTTATTCTTTTTATTTATATAGTAATCTTTTAAATTATTTAATTCTTTTAGGTAATTTAATTTAGTTGATATTATTTGAGTAGAAACACTTCTTTTATCTTTAAAACCTGAATAGTGAAAACTTGTAATTGGAATCCCTGACACTTTACTAATTTCTCGTATTGCTTCTTGAGTATCTTTATTAACTTTGTATAAAATAAAATGTAAACATTCTTCATTCGAATGATTATTAAGTAATATATTCAAATTATTTTCTATTCTTTCTTCCTTTTCTTTATAATTATTTTTTAAAACATTATCTTGTAATGATTTATTATATTGATTCAAATATATTAGCATATTATTCTTTTTATAACTATCATATTCTTTGCTTTTTAATTTATCACTCATTAATTTTTCTCTTATATATTTTAAATTTAAAATGTTTCTATTCTTATTAATTTCATAAACGTGAAAATCTTCACACTTATATTTAAAGACGCATTCTAAATTATCCTTTCCTTTTTCTATATTATTAGTTTTATTCATTTTTTTTTCTCCTTTTACCTTTTCATCTTTTTCTATATCTAATAAATCACTCATAAAATGATTAATACCAACATCTTCTTCTTCTAAATATACAGAACAATAATTATGTGAAGCGCCAATGAATTTATGACATTTCTTACGGGTTACAATTAAATTTAGGTCATGCCTTAAACGTAATAAATTATTTCGAATATCAAGAAAAACCATTATACCAAATTCATCCCATTGTAGATAGGCATAATTAAAAATAAAACATATCCTTTTTTATATATACATTTATAAAACACGCTTAAAAAAAAAAATATATATAATATATATATATATATATATATATATGAAAAACTAGAACAAATATGTACATATCAATAATTATATTAAATGAATTAAATAAAAAGAAAATTTTTTTTTTTTTTTTCCATATTTTAAAATAAAATATATATATATATATATATATATATATATATATATACACATATATATTTTCATATGTATGAATATATATCTCACCTTTTTTTTAAAACGACTGTGCACTTTTTTTTTTTTTTTTTTTTTTTTTTAATTTACATTTACAAAAATCTATATATAACCATTTGTATGTTCTTTCTTTTTCTTTTTCTTTTTCTTTTTCTTTTTTTTTTTTATTTTATTATATTTAGTTTTTTTTTTTTTTTTTAATATAAATATTTTTTATAATTTCCCTTTCACATATACATATATTTTTTATATTTTAATTTTTCTTCTTTTTTTTTCTTCTTTTTTTTTTTTGGTTTTTTTTTCATATTTCTTTAACTTATAATATGACCACTGTACTTACCTTAATTTTACCCTTAATTAATATGAACAAATTTGTAAAAGAAATAAAAACCTTTAAAAGAACCATATTACTTAAGGGAAGTCCAGCATTCAAAATTAGTGTATGGTTTTCAGGTACCTAATTATGTATTTTATGTATATTTTTTTTTTAATTGTATAAGTATATTTTTAGGTGTAATTTGTGTATATATGGAAATTTTATTCTTATTTTATTAGTATAATATTCAACATATTTATTATCCTACTTTGACAAAAAAAAAAATATATATATACATATTTATTTATTTATTTATTTTTATAGGAATAACTGTTGGCCTCGTTTGGATTTTATTTAGCGAATATAACGAACCAAAAAATAATAATTTGTTTTTTAAAAAGAAAAAAGCAGATATTTTTACCAATGAGGAAATTGAAAGATGGAACAAACCGTATATATCCAACGCGAATAATAATTCTGTAATACGTAATTCGAATTTAACAGCTGATGAAAAGAGGAAGCAACTTTTAAAGGAAATAAAATAAAACATATATATATATATGCAAAAATATTATAACTGCTTAGAGACTTACAGAAAATGTTAAGGGTATTTTTATAAATCTGTTAATATATATATATATATATATATATATATATATATATATATTTATATGTTGATTATTCAAAAGAAAAAAAATCACAAACGTGTTAATATATTATACACCTATAAATATTTGTATGTAATAATAATATTTATATATTAATAATAAAATACGTGAGCAAAAAAAAAAAAATAATTTTATTAATTTCTTGTGTAATATAAAATTACGAAAAAATCTTATAATCAATCAGATATGTATATTATTATAAAACTTAATTGGATATATCTCTTACACCCCCAAAAACAATATATTATGAAATGTATAAATTATCATGAAAAAAAATAATATATTATTAATATTATATATATATATTATTTAGATTAATACGTTTTTGATAAAAATATGGCCACTCCCCTTTGATACCAGATTTGTTCAGATATACCTTTAGAAACTGGAAAATTCCAAAAACCAATAAATGAATTTCTTGATTTATCTAAATAAATTGGTAAATTCATAAAATGTAAAGAGGAACTACTTTCTTTTTGCTTTTGCTTTAAAATCTCCTTTTTTTCCCAAGTTAGCGTTACAGGAGGCAAATCAATTGTGAGCTCATCACTTAAAATTAAACACTATAAAAAATATATGTATAAAATGATAATGATAAATAATAATTTGTGTATACATAAAAAAAAAAAAAAATAAATAAAAATAAAAATAAATAAATAAATAAATACATACATACATAAGTACATACGTACATATTTATATATATATATATATATTATAAAAATTTTTAGTAATTTTTTAAAAATTTTTTAATTTTAATTTTTTTCAATTTTAATTTGTCTTATTTTTTTATTTTAATTTACATTATCTTTGTTGCTCCATTCGGCACCCTCTATAGATAAACAAGTTATAGTAAAATGAATCATATCATCATACTTCATATTATTATTATTTCCAATTAATACTGATAATTCTAAATCATCCAAGGAATTTTTAAATTTAAAAGCAGATAACTGTCTCGTTGCTGTTATAAAAGCTCTAGGATAAAACAATCCTCCTAGCCAAATGAAATTTATAGATAATTTTTTTTCTTTATTATTCAATTTAAAATGGGATAATATATTATCATTATTTCTTTTATAAAAATCATTTAAATTATGATCCTCATTATTTTCTATATTTATATTTTTTTGTTTTTTTTTTTCATTTATATCAATACAACTTTTTTCATTAAATTCTAGTGTTATTACTATTATTTGATATAAACGATTAATTAATTCCTTTAACCAATTTGTCAAATTTAAATTAGTTGTATTTCCATCTAGTAACCAATTTGATGGGACATTAAATGAATTTAAATCTTTTGCTAATGCTCTGATTTTATTTGTATATTTTACTTTTTCTTCTAGAACATTTTTTAATTGATTTAAATTTGTTTTTATTAATTTTAATAAATCACTAAATAAATTATTTTCTCTCTCAAAACATCTAAATACAGCATTCCTCAGCTTCTCCTCGTTTTTTTCTAAGCAAGGTATATTTTGGGGTAAATTCTCTAATATTTTATTGATGAACAAAATATTTTCATTATTGGAATAAACATGTATAGATCTGCTAACTGTACAAGAAGATTCTGAAGTTTCACTTTCAGTTCTTTCAGAAGAAGATATCACAAGTTTGTTATTACCTATATGTTTTTTATTATTATCATCGTTTTCCTTGTTTTTATTTTTATCTTCATCTTTATTTTTATCTTTATCTTTGATGGTTTTTTCTTTAATATTTTTTATCTTATATTGTTCAAAACTTATATATTTTTCCTCGTTCAACGATTTTGTTAAAGGAGAATGAGGTAAAGGCTCATAAACATCAGAACGACTTTTACTATATAATATATTCCATTTCGATATAATACTGAAATTTGTTCTAGTTGTTAACAACCCCTCGGCTTGCTGACCGAAACCTAACCATGCAGGTAAATCAGTATTACTCATATTATTAGTCCAATTTATATAATCATTTATATTCCTAAACAAATCAGGTGATACTAAAAAATCCTTATTTAATGATGTACTATTACAAATATTTAATTTAAAATCAGTTTCAAAAGAATTACTATTCATTAAATGATCAATAAAAGTATCTAATATCTTTTGATCTACCATATTATCTAATCTACCACCATATATTGCTTCATTTAATATCTTTTTTATAGCTTCCCAAGGAATATTACAAGGATCAATATGTTCACTTACATTTTTCCCTATCTTAGTTGAAGCCTTATCTAACCAACTATCCACAACAGATAAAGCGCACATTAAATCTGAATCACTGAATTCATATTTTTTAGTCCATCCTATAGGAGTATATCTTCTTCTTTCTAATATTATTGCATGGAGATATGAAACTATAAAGTATAAACGTAATCTAGCTATTTTAGGTTCACATAATTCTCTATTTTCTAAAAATAAAGAAAATGATCTTAAAATAGAAAATTTTATACCAACAGGAGGTTCAAACATAAATGTTAATGATATTCTCATTAAACTTTGAGGAATTCTAGGATTAAATTCCATAGTTAAAAATAAGCGAAAATTTTTATTTGTCGTAGCTTTATGAATATTTTTTTCTAATTCATGTAACCATTTTGTAGATATATGAATATTCTTTAATAAAACCCATCCACCATTACTTTGAGCAGTAAATATAACCCTTTCAGCTGATATATAACCTTCTTCTGAACCCATAGCAATAGAAAATAATGGAATTTTACATTTCTCACTTAATTGTTGAACTTTATTACTAGGATCAAAACCAGGAGAACTTATTAGAACAATTGGAATATTTCCATTTGCGTTTTCCTTAACATATTTTTCAAAATCATTCATTGACAATTCAGGGATCCACAAAAAATCTCTACCTAATATGTGATTTATTATTTTATTAAAACAATTTTCCAGTTTATCTGGTCTTATTGCTTTTATAATCAAGGATTCTTTTAAGCACGAAGAGATATCATTTTTATTTTGCAACATATAATTATTATTATTGTTCATATTATTATTATTGTTCATGTTATTATTATTTTTAGTAGTAGTATCCATATTTGTATTATCATTATTTATATATCTCTTTTCTTCGGGTATATCATCATCTTTTCCAAATTCAACATTATTCAATATATTCAAATTTTTATTTTTATTCAACATTTCATCTGATTTATCCATAGATTCTTCACTCATATTCATATCATTGAGTATAGAACAAACCAACTCTTCTGGTTCAGCCGAATGTAATAATTCTATCCACTTTTGTTTATTATTTAATATACATTTTTTTAAATTACTAAAAGATTTATGTTTTATTAAATTATTTAATGCATTAATTTGTTCATCATTATATTCTGGTAATAAGTTCTTTTCAATTTTTTTATGTTCAAATTCATCTATTTCTTGATTTGAATAATGATCTTTCAACAAATAATGTAAATAACTTTGATCCATATCTATATTAGGATTTATTATGCTCTTAACATAACATAATTGAAGTCCAAATACATATCTATCTTCTTGTAACAATCCTCTAGCTACACGATTATAGGTTAACGAAAAAAGTAAATCCTCTAAAACTTTTAATCTTTCTTTATAATGATCTTTTTTCTTAACTATTGATAATAAATGATCATTATTAAACATATCTTTCATTATATTAAAAAAGAAATTTAAATCATATTGATATAAAAAATTAATATTACATAAATGTTGTAAAATAAAATATATTCTAGCTGATCCTTGTGCTAAAAATAAATATTGATTACTTACATTTTCAACTTCTACCATAACTTCTTCTGCTATGTTAACTTCTTTAGAAGCTTCAGCTCCTTGGACCTTTAATTTCTCCATAGTACTTATAACATTGTCATCATCTAAAATATTACCTTTTACATTAGATAATTCTAATAATAAAGATTCTTCTAACTCCCTTATCTTCACTTTATATTCTCCCTGTAATTTTAATAAGTCACATCTTTTCTTATCTATATCTGGCCTTTCATTCTTTAGTATCATATTTAAACATTGATTTTGTAAAGAAGATGGAGTTAACGTAAAATTTACAAATGTTACACGACTACATAAATCAGGGGTAAATTGGAAATGGGCATCTCTTGATGTTAAAAATAAATTAAATGAAGGTGAAAAATCAACTTCGGAATCACCAATAGTAATTAATAACCTACCACCTTGTTTATGTGTTTCTTGATTTAAAACTGAATTTAATATAGCATCAATTTTTTCGACATCATATACTAATAATGTAGATCCAAATCGCAAGGCACTTTCTAAATTTTTTATAAAATTTTTATCAGAAAAAGAAGTTTTTAATATCTTTTTATCAGAATATTGATTTAACAAAAATGTTGTTGCTTGATCAGAGGGATCAATTATCATAGGATATCGTATATAATTATTTATAATGATTGCATTTTCTATAGATAAATCATCACTTGGTAATTCATTTCCAATCCATTGTAATCTTTCTGATGGCCTCGATAAAAATTCAATAAATGATAAATCATTTCTGTATTTTATATAATGCATTTTTATAATTTCTCCCCATGTCCTTTTTAATCGTTGTCTTTCATAATGTTCGAAAAATCCAATGTATGCACAAAATGCCGCAGCTATTAAACAATCCCCCACAAACGTTTCGGAAGCTTCTTCTAAATTAATAAATGTTTCAGACCATCTTTCTTTTTCTGATTTTAAATTATCTATTAAATTAATAGATCTTTTTATTTTATTCTCTACCATTTCCATTTCTTGTTTTATATTTTGTACTTGACTAATTAATTGAGCATAATCATTTTTATATTGAACTAATTTCTTTTCAAGCTCACATATTATATCTCTTTGTTCATTATATTGATCTTCAGCAACTTTTGTCTCCTCTTGTAATTTCTCGATTTCTTTTTCTAACGGTTGTACTGTTTCTAAGATATTTAAAAATGTAATAACAGATTCAACCCATTTAGCTAGAGGACCTGCAGCTCTTGATGCTTTATTTATTCTTTCAACATCCCAATCATTATTATTTATACGTTTCTTAATTTGAGAACTTGTTTGTGGTTTTACCGCCTTTTTGTCTAAATATAATACTTTATTTATAAAGTCTTGTCCTTTCATTATTTTTCTAGCATCTTCCCATGTAACATTTTTATCACCTTCATTCATAATTAATATAGCAACTGCTTCAACTGCATTCCTTACTAAAATAGGAGGATTAGCCATAGCTCTTAATTCATCAAAATTTTTTTTTGGAATATTTTTAACAGCTTCTTCAGCTTCTCTAAATTTAGGTTCAACTTCACTTAATTCTTTTCTAACAACTTCTTTTCTTTGATCAATAATTATAAATTGTTCGTCTAATTTTTTAGATAATATTTCAGCTTTCTTTTTCTTATCTTCTGTTTCAGTTTGTTGTTCTATCATTAGCTTCATTTTTTCTTCTGCTTCCAAATCCTTTTCAGCAAGTGTCTTTTTTTTTATGGCTAACGAATTTCTCAACTCAGCAACTTGTATCTCTGTATCTTTTAATTTATTCAAACCTGAATTTAAATGATTTTTCTGACTAGAAACTTCTTCTTTCTTCTCATCTATTATTTTCAAAAAATGTTTAATAAAATCAAGGAAATCTCTTGGAGTCATATAATTATATCTATTCCCTTTTTTCATCAAAACGTTATTAATATGTACAACAGAATTATGAATTTCTACAATAGCTCTTGACAAAAAATACGCCTTATTATTTTTATATTGAATTTTACCTTTAATTGGACCATCTTCATTTCCTACATAATCCATATAAAAATTATTATCAGGTAAAATTAAATTAAAAATAAATTCACTAGCAACTTGTAATAAAGCACTGTAAGGCCAATCACCAAACCAATCAATAACACACCTGTTAAACAAAGCAGGAGATGTAGCCTGTCTATTTGCAAAATCAGGATTTGCAGGATTCATAGTAAAAACTATGTGTAAATTTTGTTGAACCTGTTTTGTAAACTTTTTAAATATATCTGATTCATCTAAACCTATATTCGAACGATAAGCCGATTTACATTCATTAATTAAGGTTATATAATTATCCCCTTCAAACAAACCAGGAACCTCTCCACTAGCTAATAATGCATTCATTCTTTCTAAAAAAGCTGGTCCTAAAACATTCGATTCATCAAAAATAAATGTTATTTTTTCTTCTTTAATTCCAGCACGTTTCATAATATGCCTTAGATCTGCTTCAAAAGATTCAGTAGTATAATTTCTTCCAGCACGTATTTGAAAAACAGATAATCCATTTATCCACGAAACAAATCGAGACAATATTGTTTTCCCAGCACCAGATGCTCCTACTAATAACAAATGTCCCAATGGAAGTCTTAATACTCTGTCAATTCTTGTAATATGGTCTAAAACATCATCAAATAAAACTAATTGTACATTTATTTCTTCTTCGTTAAATATTTTTAATTTGGATAGTATCAATACTTTTAAATCTTTTTTATCTATTTCTGTATAATAATTTTTCATATAAGAATTAAATAAAATTGGTCTTAATAAATCTTCTTTGGTAATATCTGGAAAAGAATATTTAAATATATCATCTATAATTTTATCGGTTTCTTTCTTTTCCTTTTTATATATTAGTCTATCTTGAAAAATTCTTAAACCTTCACATATACAAAGTCTAACTAAATCTTTAGTTTTTAATTCATCACAACTTTCTAATGTTTCATATAATGCCAATTTCCATCTAGTTAATTCTCTTGGACTATAAATATAATGAGGTTGCATATCGATAGTAAATGTTTCAGAAAATTTGGTATAAAAATCAACCATTGCTTGTGTTAAATTATCTGCCATATGAGAGGATTGTGGAAATTTACGAAGAATAGCTCTATTAAATGTTCCATATATTTGTTTTAGTGATTCATAACCTGGAAAATCAACATACAAAACAGATGTATGTCTTAAAAAACGATTACTTAAAGGATTTCTTCCAGCATCTGTTGGAGGGTTACAAGCACCAGCAAAAGTAATTCTTTCTATTTTAACCCAATTCCATGAATTATTATTAACGTCATATTTCCAAAAACCTTGTGATTCATAAATTTGTCTCATGAACATAATAATTCTTTGTGTATCATATTTATCAGGTGTAGGTAAATTAATTTCATCAGCAAAAATTATTAGCCATTTTCCTGGTTGCAACGGTCTTAAAACCAATTCGCTTGTTGTCTTCACATATTCACAATAATGATCAAACGTTTGTAATAATAAGTTTGGTAAAGATCCAGAAGAAAAATTTAATGATGCTATATCAAATTCAGATGATTTTTTTAAAACTGAAGTTAATGTCATGGTTTTTCCTGATCCAGGAGGACCACATAAAATAAATGGTTTTTTTAAATGAAGCCATCCTTCCAAAATGGTTTCATGTCTAATAGTATCCATAGTTTCAATAACTAAAGTTGCATCGGATATTTCTGTTCTATCAACATCTATTATTTGTACAAGCTCTTTCCAATTTATCCATTCTCCATCTTCAATATTAGGTTGATAATCTAATAACGTATTTGATATTTTATTAGTATTATCCATATTAGGCATTTTCCCTTTCGATAATAAATCATTAGGTAATGGTATAGAACAAATGGATTGAACAAACATGGAAAATTTTTCTCGTGTTTCAAGATTTAAGGAGCCACCTATACCCCATAAAATACTTACTACTAACCATTTAGATATATATTTTTCTATATCATCATCAGATAATGTATTATTTATTTTTTCATTCTTCTTAACTAAATTATCAAATCCTTTTTGTAATAATAAGCAAGTACTTTCAATAACTCTTATATATTCATAATCCATTACATGTTCATAATTTTCTGCTTCAACTAAACATTGATGTACAAATTCATTTTCTTCAAAATAATCACTAATTATATTTACAGCTCTATAAGGAATGGTTCTTATTATATATGATGAACTGGTTTCTTGTTCATTTTCTTCAAAAAAAATTCTAGAATTCATTCTTATATTATCCATTATATTTTCGCTATCAATATTATCAAATTGTTGTAGATTGTGTTCATTCGCATTTACATTATAATTATTCATATGATTCATACTATAAATATTATTACTATTGTTACTATTATTATTATTGATAATATTAATATTTTTTTTTTCATTTTCATTTCCATTTTCATTTCCATTTTGATTTTTTTCGGTAATACGCTCGTTGTTATTAATAAGTAATAACTTGAATTTATCCATTTTGCGAGGATAATCATTATCACCATATTTTAACATATTCAATTTATGTTTAAAAAGTATTATTGGTGATAAAATATCTCGTGAAAACCATATCATTCCACATCTACTAACAGTAGCTAATGTAGCATGCTTTAATGTATCAACTTCAAATAATATTCTAACACTCTCAGGAATTGGAAGACGTTCTCCATTTGGTAATGTTAATAATTTATTATCATCTAAAACACTGTTTAGATTTTCTGCCCATTCAGGATCAACATCACCATCAAAAACTATCCAATGTCTTTTATTTGTATTTCCTGATTGAGTAGAAGAATTATAAATAATTTTTCTTAAAATACCTGTAAATACACCATCAGTCCATTCTAAATTAATATTATCAAGCTTTCCATATATTTCTTCTTTATCTAAAGATTTGGCATCTATAACATAACTTACTCCTTTTATATTATCTAATGCTTCTAAAGAATCTAAAAGTATTTTCCAAGCACTACTTTTCCCAGTACCAACATCTCCAACTAACATTACACCATGTTGTAACTTCATTATTTGATATATTTGACATATTTTTGTAATCCATTTTTCTTCAGGTGTAAAATGTCTTAATTTACATAAACGATGTATTTCATTAATTAAACCTTTTTCTTCTAAATCTCCTACGTTCACATTTGGAAATACACCTTTTAATAAACTCTGTATTAAAATAATATCACTGGAAACTAATTTGGGATAAACAGTATCACATACAGATTTTAATAATAAGGTTTGTTCCATTGAAATTATATTACTTTCATTTGTATTAGTAGTAGTTTTTCTCTCATTATTATTGTCATTATTATTATTATTATCTAATGTTTCGTTAAAACCTATTTGATTGTTTTGCACATATTTTGATTCATCTTTTAATAAAGTTAATCTTTTCAAATTTCCAGCAGAATTCAAAACACTTTTTAATGATCTCAATCCAAAATCATAATGAGGTTGCTTAGATAACTGTTCAGAACATAAATCAAATAAAGAAACTATTTTACTTGATAAATGTTCAGCACTAATAAAACCTTGAGAAAATAATGTCACCTCAACAATTAATTGTTTATTTGGTTCAATCATAGCAAAACTTCTAAAAAGTTGTTTTAAATTATCAGGTAAATTAGATCTTCCAGCATATCCTGGATTCATTGTAACAAATATACCTACATTTTTATTTAATCCTATTTTTTTATTTAATATTTCTATTTCATTTTTTCTTTGAACTAAACTAGTTTGTATTGTTAATATTTGTTCAGATACTGCTGATAAAATTCTTTCTTCTAATCTATTAAATTCATCAAAACATCCCCAAGCACCAACCTGACATAAACCAACAAATATTCTACCCATAGCAGTAAAATCAAAAGATTCATCACAATTAAATACCAATACATATCTTCCTAATTGTGCACCTAAGGCTTTTACACTCTCCGTTTTTCCTGTTCCAGCTGGTCCAAATGGATTTCCTCCTAATTTCATTTTTAATGCTTGTGTTAAGGTTAAAAAACATGCATCTGTTAATTCAGTTTGAACTAACTTCTCACACATTCCTAAATATTCATAGCCATATTCAAAAGTTGCATCCGCCATTTTTATAATTAAATTGATTTTATTTTCTTTCTTTTTGGAATCCCAATAATATCTCATATATTGTAACCATATAAAACTATTAACATTATTCACATTCTTATCTATAAGTATACGTATCACATCCCTTTGATGTACTAATTCAGTAATCATTTGAACAAATTTTTGTCTTGTTCTATGATCCTTTTGTTTAACAACATTAACTGCTAAAAATTCTAAAAGATTCAAACATATCTTTTCACTTTTATGAAATAATGTATTGGATTCATCAGGAGGGTTTTTCGAAAAATTTATTAATTCATTTTCAATATTCGTAGTCCATAGTATTTGTAAACATAATAATATAATTTGATTCGGATATTTTTCTGACCATAACAATATTTTATTATTTTCAATTTTCGTGCATTCAATCATATCCATTTCTAATATTTCTTTTGCTGCTTCATCTAAATAAAATTCTAAACTACTTTTCATAGATTTTTCTAAAACTATTAACCATTCTTTTAATGTATTAAATGAACTAATATTTAATGCTTCCAAAAATAAAACCTCTTCACCTTCTCGTGAAGACATACCTAATATAATATCATTTGTATTTTCTTTTAATATAAACGAATTTATACCAGCAAACATTTTGTTAACATTTCTTTGAATTATTTTAGCATCTTTAGAATTACCAATCATTTCTAATAAATCTTCATCTCCAACGAAATAAAATCTTGGAAATTTATTCCTCTGTTTTTCTAAATATTCACCTAAAGCTTTTTGAATCTTTGATAAAGAATCAGACAATCGATCCAATTGTTTCTGAAACCCTTCCATTTGAAACAATTCTAACAACTTTGGTTTATCACTAGTTTTTTTCATAATATTAATAAAATCAGAATCAATTATTTTAAATCTATTATATTCTTGAGGTAATAATGATTTTATATCTGACGATCCTTTTAATACACCTTCTAAATAAACCCATTTCCTTTGTACGTTCATCCATACATCTAATAAATTACGTAATCTATTTAATTTATCATCCCATGTAAATGTTTCTTCTTCAAATATTTTTATATAAGAAGATATTTTCATTGATTGAATTGCATTTAAATGATCATCAATGGTAGAAAATATATCATTCCATCCTTTTATTAATTTACATTTATTTTGATATTGAACAAGTTCTAATTCATATTCATTCCAAGTATCTTTTAATCCTCTAAGAAATTGTTCTAATGCCATTTCTCCTTGTGCTTGATTTAATATTTCACTTAATACATTCTCATGAATACATAAATGGAGAGACCACAAGTTGCCTAAGGTTAATTTATTATAGTATATTTTAATATTCAATTTTTGTAAAATTAATTTCCAATGTCTTTCCTTTAATGATTCAGATTTTAAATCTAATAATAAGCTATACGTTTTCAAATATTGTTGTATTTCATTTTGTACATTATCAAATATTTCATATTGACGATATTTTGCTGGTATTTTTTTTATGGATTCTAATAAATTATTTAAACGATGTTTAACATCTTTAGGATCAACATTAGACCACAACATTTTCTTCATATCACATATATTTGAATAAATTATCTTTAATTCATCCCATATACCTTTTACACAATTAATTTCTTCTTTAAGTATATTAGGTGAAACATGAAAACCAATTTCAGATTCACTGTTTTCTAATTCTAATAATTTTCTTATTTTCTCTGATATCTCATATTGTTCATTAATTATATCAATTCTTTCTTCAAAAGTAGTTATTATTTGTAAAGCTTTTGTACTATTTGCATTTCCATGAGAAGGTTTATTTTTATTCCATTCTTCAAATAATTCTTTTATATTATTTTGTACTTTTCTATCAAAATCTAAAACCATACTTTGTATATATGGCAGATAATCCTTAATTAATTTTATTTGATATTTACAAATTTGTTTTACAGTTTCTAATTTACCTATAATGTTATCTATATATAACCAATTAGTAGGAAATGTATATCTTTGTTTTTCTAATAATACTTCACTTTGTTTTAATAAATCACATTTTTTACTCCATTCCAATTCTTCCTTTTTATTAATTTCATTTATTTTTTCAATAAAATTATATATACTATTACATGTTTTCGATAGAATATCCATATCATAGGTATTCATTATTCCAACAATATCCTTGGGAGTCATAGACAATATATGCATAGCTGTTATTTCGGTTTCATTCTTTAATTCTGATTGTGTATTTAAATCATATAAAGCCTTTTCAATTTCTTCTTTTAAATATAATGTTTTTTCTCCTAACTTTTTAGAAAATTCAGATACTATTTCTTTTTGCCATATTTCAAATTTAGAACTAACCTTAGATTGAAGTATTCTATAATCTATAACAATCGGTCCGAAATATTTTTCTGTATCTAATGTATCGAATGTATTTTCTGTTTGTTTGATTTCATTCATAAATATTTTCCATGTTTCTATATCTTCACCAAAACTTGATATTATATCTCCAATTTCTATTTGCCATAATGTTTTATATTGTAACCAAATAGATTCATATTTCTGTGCCTTATCTACCATATCATTAATAGATTTAATTGCATTATCATATATTTTCTTGTCTATAAAATATATAATGTATTTATAAGTATTATCTAAAATTACATCATTGATAACAATATTGTTATTGTTATCATCACACTTATTTTTATATATATTATTCTTATTATTAGAATCGTTAGTATAATATATATAATCATCATCCTTTTCATTATTCGTATTTTTCCCTTTGCTTTTTATTTGTATTTTTTCATTTGTTTTCTCTTTCTTTTGATAAATATTTTTAATTCTTGTTATACCACAAATGATGTTTATTGCGTCAGATAATTTTGAGAACCATATTTGTCTCATTGAATCAATAGATGGATGTAAATAAAATTTCTGATTTTTTATTTTAAATTCATGTATATTTTCTTTACATATGAACCTTTTTCCATTATTAGGCCAATTAACAAATTCACATGTCCATGTTTTTATAATCTCTTCCAATCTCTCAGTTAATATTTTATTTATATGTATATTCAATTCTTCAATCCATATATGTACGTTTCTATAATGTTCTAGATATAATTCATCTGCCTTTTTCTGAATAATTTCAATTAACGATTTTAGTTCATTACAATCAAAACATACTTCACATGTTTTCATTTTTTCTAATGAATCTAAAACAATTTTATTTTTATTCATGGCTTCATCAACCATGAATTCAAATGTATTTATTGTTTCTGATAATTTTCGTACATATGTTTCGATTATATCTGAATCCCAATGTAAATAAATCCCTTCCTTAATTTTATTCTGTACAGTATTATGTATAGCAGCTACTAATTTTTTGATAGTTTGATTAAATGGTACATCTTTAGCTTGATTATCCATAGAAATACATATTTTCATATATGTCCTAAACGTTTTTTGTAAAGTTAATGCATATGGATATATTAACTTAGTTTCATCAGCTTTTACTTTTATTGAATAAGGAACTCTTAAATTTATAGATTGTAAATACCGCACTTCTTTAAAAATATTAAAAAATTGGAAATCATAATTTGCTAAAATTTCATAATTATTTCCTCCTAATTTTTTTATATTTATAATGTTATCATACATATCAAATTTATCTGCGCTCTTAATATTTTTTAACCATTTTTCAAATGTTTTATTCTGTGATAATAAATTTTTAAAGTTATCAATATTTTGTCTTAAAATTTTGCCCTCAGAATGTTGCTCCCATCCTCTACCTAAAACATTTTCGATTCTTTTTAATGAATCTTCTAATTTCCTTTCAATTTGTTTAGCCCAAATAATTGATCCAGCTACTAAAGGAATATCCCTAATAGTAGACACTTTTTGGGAATCACTTTTTAAATAACCGTTGATATAAATCATTTGTAATTTCCTTAAATCATCTACAACAATTTGTATTAATGTATTTTGATATTCTTGTATAGCTCCTCTAATTTTAGGTCTAAAAAATAGGGGGTTAAATTTAGAAAAGGCATGAAACATTTCAGCGGAAGTTTTAGAACCTCCTAATTGGTCTCTTAATTTAAATGTTATTTGAGATTCAACTCTATTAACTTTAGATTCATATGATAACTTTGCTTTTTCCCAATTATCTTCACCGTTTTTAGATAAATCTAATGGATCTAATGATAAAAATATATTATAAGCTGTATTAATATCTTTATACAAATTAATACCTAAGGACTTATTATTAGAACCAAATACTGTACTTATAACGCTTTTGAATTTTTCATGTTGTTTTCTAAACTTTTTAATTTCATCTAACCTTTCTTGTAAATGGATATGTTCAAATACCATTTTAGCTGGAGCTCTTTCATTAAAACTTCTTTTTTTTATCAATTCTCTTACCATATCCTTAAATATTCTCATTTCTTCATTCCATAATCTAAATATTTCGACACACCCAGAAATGAGTACATCGAATTCTTCATAATCCATATTCATCAATGATTGAGTGCATAGAACTTTTTTCATAGTATTATTTAAATCTCTAGATAATGATTCAACAAAATTATAAGATCTGGATAATGGATATTTTGTTGTGTTTTTTAATTTTTTTAAATGATTAAATATATTTCGAACAGCTTGAATAATTTGTTGTATACTTGTTGCACCTAATAAATCTTCTATAGGAAAATCTTTCATTAATATATTGACATTTAATACATATTCTTTCGATTGTTTTAATTGTATATCACTATCAAAAGACATAGTTGCAAAATATCGTTTAGCATTTTTTAATATATGTAATGTTAATATAACTTCAGGATTTTTTAATTGACTTTCTAGTTGGTATAAAGCATTTTCATAACCTATCCAAAAATTAATTTCAGATAATGCACTCCCACCACTTTTAAATTCTCCATTTAATCTTGTTAACTTTTGTATATCTTCAATCCATTTAGTAACATCTTTTTGTAATTGATTTATAAATTCTTGAGATTCACATAATTGTTTTAATTTATCAGGTTTCATATCATCAACATTTGGATTTTCTTCTAATAACTTCTTTATTCTTTTATCAACATGTAAATTTATTATTGGAATATTCAAATCAATCTGTGCATTCTTCATAGATATTAATAACTCATTCAATTTTTTAGATACATTATTCATTAATATATTTGATACTTTATTTTCTCCTTCATATCCTATATATTTATTATTTATACTAAACATATTTTCTACATCTTTTTTTGTTCCATAATTAAAATGAGATGAATCAGGACCTGATATATTCTGTCCATAACCAGAAGCTGCATCAAAAATATTATTAAAACCTTGAGATAAATATAAATATACTAAATCTAATGGAGTATTACAATCATTTTGTCCACATACAAACATTAATAATTCATTTGATAAATTTATCTTATTTCTATTATCTATTTTATCATTTAACGATAAAAAGTTTTCTTTATTTCTTTTCATAAAAGCAATCGAAATACTTTTAGTTACACATTTGTAATTTATCATTAATTCTACAAATAAAAAATTATTATATTTATTATCCAAGTTGGATGTTCGCATACTATTATATTCTTCATTCATATTTATATCTACATTATCATTCTCTTTATCATCCATTTCTCTTTCTACATTATCATTACCTTCTTTTCCTATAACTATTAAATTAATATTCTTATCCAACAGAAATTTTCTTATTTTCTCTTCTTCTTTTTTAATTAAAACTGATTGAAGTTCTTTTCGAGAACAATCTAAAACGGTAGGGCAGATTTCCAAAAAGTAGTTTATTAAATGTGTCTTTTCTAATTCCATCGATTTTTAATATATATAAGGAAATGTATTTTGTGTTGATTATAAATACTTTTGGATATATATAAATATATATATATATATATATATATATATATTATTATTATTATAAGACAATTCCTCTGTTATTTTCCTTTTTTTAATTTTTTTTTTTTTTTTTTTATATAGGTTAACATTCAAGTGAACCATCACATAAATTATTTACACAAAAAGAAAGATTTATATAAATATTATTATAAATTCATTTAATTATGAAAAAAATAAAAAAAATATAGACATATATAATTAATTATAAAATATAACATGAAAAAAAAAAAAAAAAAAAAAAAAAAAAAAAAAAAAAACCACATTAAAGTGAGACCATAGAGTAAAAATTAATCCATATATAAATATACATTATTTACTTATTTATTTTATTTTTAATTAGTATTTTAATTATTTGTCCAAAATAAGATTAATTTAAATATATGTTTCAACATAAAAGAAAATAAAAATATGCCTTTCTAATTATATATATATATATATATATATATATTAAAAAAAAAATCAAATCAAATAAGCACATTATAAATGCTATAAATTAATATAAAAAAATAAATTCGGTCTTATTTATATATTATGGAAGAAAATATACACACAAAAAAAAAAAATGTAGTATAATTTATTTTTAAAAAAAATATATACATGAATTTATAAACAATATATTCTCAATTTTATAAATTCATTTATCATTTAATTATTTTCATTTCTTATAAAAAATTGTTTTCCCTTTAGTGTGCACGTATTTCTATTAACAGAAAAATGTTGTAACAATGCACAAGAACAAAAAAAAAAAAAAAAAAAAAAAATATATATATATATATATATATATTTTACATTGGAACAAAGCAAATTATATCTTTAATAAAAACAAGTATTCTTCTATATATGTGAATGTTTCTTTTTTTTTTTTTTTTTTTCTTTTTAATTAAAAAATTTCATTTATTATAAGTTCTTATATGGTAAATGTGAATATATGCTTCCCCCCCAAAAAAAAATTAAAAGATACATTTTTACGCATACGTTCTTTTATTATTTAAAAGATAAAATAAAAAATACCATATATAAAAAAACAAAATTATTTATAGATATTAATATATTATATATATATATATTTTTTTTTTTTTTTATTTATTTATCCATGTTTAAAAATAAGGAACTCTATATGATCTAATTTAAAATGCAAAGCATGATAAATTTCATGAGTACAAAAAAATCCAAATTTGGATCCAATTATTATATGCCAACCTTTTTCGTTAAAATCTAAAACTTCCTTTATTTTATCTCTTAAAGCTATAGTTGCATTTCTCCAAGAATTTATTTTATTATTATTTATATTTATATATATTTCCTTTGCTATGTTAATTAATTTTATTTTATTTTCATAATTCATATGTTCATATAAAATATCACATTTAGGTTCTTCCATTTTTTTTTTTTTTTTTTTTTTTTTTTCATCTATTTCTACAATTCGAAAGAAGTGTATATTTATATTATTAAGTCAAAATTGAGATACAATCTAAACGAAAAATTATATTAAATATAAAAAATAAGTAAACATATATATATATATATATATATTTTATATATTTTGTGATTATTTTTTTTTTTTCAAAATCATGTAATACTTTTAATCTACACACGCTGAGACATGCTTTTAAATATATATATATATATATATGTATATTCATTTTTTTTTTTTTTTTCACGTTTTTTAAAATGATAACAATTTATATAATTATATATATTTTCATAGAAAACTCCCATAAAAATTAAATCATTAAATATATGCATATGTTTTTCTCTTAACATGTATAAAAAAAGTAATTCTTTCCTTATTTTTTTTATACGGAGTGTCTAATAACACTTCTATGAAATTATTTAATATAAAATAAATTCAAAGATATATTTTTTTCTTTTATAATATTTAATAACACAAAATATCAATAGAAAAAGTTGAATTTCTCCCCTCATATTTTTTATTTAAAAAAAAAAAAAAATTAACAAAAATATAAGATATAAATATGTACATATTTTTTTCAGTTTTATTAACAGCAACATAAATATTATTCTCCCATTTTGTAATTATATATAAATAAGAAATGTAGTGAGTTTTCTTATATTAACATGTAATAGAAACCTTTTCGTACTTTTCATTTATTAAATTTAAATATATATATATATAGATATATGTATGTATGTATGTATATATGTATGTATATTTTATACGTAGCATTGTAAATATAAATAAGAATTAATATATTTTTTCAAATATATATAACTTAGAAGAATTATTTTTTCCGTCTTTTCTTCCTTTTTTTTTGTATTATATGTATTTTTAGGAAAGATGAAGGTACTATCCCATATATTCACCTTTATATATATATTTGCATATATTTTTTTTTCTTATATATATGAATTCCCTATGTTGATCCAATATTATACTTTTGTAACAAATCTTTTATTATTTTTTTATTTTATTTATATTAATTTATATTCCGATCTACGTTGTCTATTCTTTCTTTTATTTTTTCTAATAACATGTTAAAATGATCTTATATAAATTAATACAGGATAAAATGGAAATAACATAATTGTATTGTTAAAATGTAGTAATATATGGTATATACTTTGTAATATTTAGGATTCATCGTTTCATGTATATATATAATATATATATTATAATTTATTTTATTATTTTTATTTTTATTTATTTATTTATTTTTTTTTTTTTTGGTTCACTTTTTTTTTGTGTGTGCACTCGATTATATACATATATATTATATTCTCCTTTTTCCAATTAAAAAAAATTTCTTTTCACGTTGTTATATTATTATTATTATATATATTTATGTTCATACATATGTATATTTATTTAATACTTTTATCATAGAAAATATTTGAATCATTTTATATTTACATAAATTTAATTTTTTGGTATTTTGCTGCACAATATAAATATGTATAAATATAAAATATTTACATAGACATATATTATTAAATATGTGCTAACTGTTATTTTTTTTTATTTCATAAATATATTTTTTTTTTTTTTTTTTTTTTTTTTTTTATCTCCCTTCTGTTAAATGAAAAATGGTATATTCTATAGAACATGATGTGGACAATATTAATGAAAATGCAGATAATAACGAAGAAAATTTATTTTATTTATTAAAACGTTTTAATATTTCCAACAACAATCGTAAATATATAAAGAAAAAATGTTTAAACGAATTAATTGAGAATTTTGTTTCTGACAAAAACGATATTTTTAATAAATATATACCATGTGAAGAATATGAAAAAAAGGACAATCGTTTTAACGTAATGAACAAAGAAAGGAATGTTCATGATAATATAAACAAAAAAGAAACTAAATTTATTAAAAATGATATTACTGTAAACTCACTGGAAAAATCAAACGATGATATAAAAGATAAAAATAAAAAGAACTCTAATGTTTTAGATAGTACAACACGTGGGATAGATATATACCCTCCTAATATACGTATAGATGAAAATTATAACGATATTTTATACCTTTCTAAAATGAATTTAGACGAAGATAATTTACATTTAAAAAAAATACAAGAAATATGTAAAGAAATAAAGAATAATTTAAAATATTATAAAGCAGAAAATCATGACGTTTACAAATTTAGACCCACAACAAAACATATAGTAAATACAAATCTTTACAAAGATATAGATATAAATAATAATATAAATATTGATACATATACAACAAATGAATATTTTATAAATCAATTAAATTATAAAAATATGGGAGAAAGCAAAAAATATGATATATATGATGATAAAGAAAATGTAAAAAGAAGATCTTTAAAAATAGTTCAAGAGAAATGTAAAAAAATTGTACATTCTTTAAATTATAATTATTCTTCAATTGATATAAATGAAATAGTTAATATATTAAATATTATTACATCTCCAGATTTTGATGAAAAGATTGATAAATATACATATTTAAAATTATTTCTAAATAAATATCATTATGTATATCCTTATGAAAATATAAAAGGATTAAGAAAAATTAGAAAGTTTGTTCAAAAAATTTATTTGAATAAAGGGGATCTTTTTTATATAAATCAAAATCACATTTCAGATATGTATTTAAAAACTGATATGGAACAAATTATAAGAAATCAATATTTTATAAATAATATGATGAATTTACATATAGATAATGGAAAATTCTGGATACAAATAGTACATAATATATGGATACCTCTTATAATTAATCATTTTAATTCTATTAAAAATAATATCTTTTCATATATGCTCAATTATCATAATTATGAAAATTTCCTAAATCAGTATCATTTATCAAGGGTAAATAAAACATTTTATACTTTTTCTCAGCATATATTTTCAGGTAATAAATAAAAAAGAAAAAGAAAAACTTAACCTTACACAAATAAATAAATAAATAAATAAATAAATATATATATATATATATGTATATATGGCAATATATACTTATGAGGGTATATATATATATATATATATATATGTGTATGGGAAAATATACCTTTATATATATATATATGCCACTGTCATATACACTTTTTATCTTCATTTTCCCCTTTTTAGGTATTTTATTTTGCGGGGTCCCAAGTATTTACAGACTTCTTATGAGACTACATACTTATAAATATATTGAACTTCGTATTAACAAAATAATAGAAAATAATGAAAAGAATATTTATGATGAAATTATTATATCTAGCTTAAATTATAATATAGATATTCTCAGAACTTTATTTCCTTTTTTCAAAGAATTTATAAATATTGATATGAATAAAATTGTAGACAATTTTTTTGAATCCCCTTTTTTCAATATTATTATTTCATCTCTAAAAAAATCAAATATCGAAAAAATTACTGTGAATCAAAAATATTTAAATTTTATTAATTCTTTCTTTTTGATGATAACAGAATTTTTATATGGTACAGCAAATAAAATATGTGTTGAAAAAATCAATGAAAATAAAATTGAATTCTTAAGTTCTTTGGATGATATATTTTATGATGATATGAATATACTAATAGCTAGAGATATTTTATTATTTATAATAGATTTGTTATGTCTATTTAAATTACATTCTATTTATATAAAAAAAAAATATTGCGAATCCATATTACATATTACAACATGCGTTAAAGTTTTATATTATAATAAAAATCAATTAACAAATGATAATATATGGAAACAAACATATGTTATAGCTGTAAAACTTTATCATTTTATAAATTCAGCTTTACAAAGAAAACAATCTATAAAGGATAATTTAATGATTCAAGAATTAACATTAATCAAAAGATATTATTTTAATAATTTAAAACAACAAAATTCTATAGGAGATTTTTATTTCTTAAAAAATTTAAATTATGGTATATATTGTTGGAACACAGTATGTAATACATACATTAATATACATACATTACAAGATAATGAAAATATTTTCCAATATTGTCAAGGATGTTATATAGCTACCTACTGTTCAGAAAAATGTAAACTAACACACTTACTTTCCTCTCATCATAATGTTTGTGCATATTTCAAAAACATACCTTCCTTTCTAAAATTTAACACTTTTCATATGGAACCTAATTCATATAACAATAAATTTTTAAATATATTTAAAAATATTGATATGTTTGATAAAAATAATGATAAATATCAAGTTATTTATTAACAAAAAAAAAAAAAAAAAAAAAAAAATAATATAATATAATATAATATAATATAATATAATATAATATAATATAATATAATATAATATAATATAAATAAATAATAATTAAATAAATAAAACGAAACAAAATAAAAAAAAAAAAAAATTAAATATAACACATAATACAAAAAATATATAAATATATATATTCTTTTAATTTAATTTTTTTTTTTTTTTTATGTTTAACATGATAAATTTGTAATATTATTCATATATTTTCAAATTAAAAAATTCACAATTATACCATTATTATATTATTATTTTTTTAAATAATATTGTACAAAAAATGTATAAATACAATAATATATATATAATATATATATATTTTATAATGATTATTCATATAGCTTCTTAAAAAATGATAACAAATATAGATGCACATGTTCAATATTTTTTTTCTGGAATCCATCCTTTTTCATTATCTCTAAAAAGAAAAGATAAAAAAATAAAAAAAATAAATCACATACATATTATATATATATATTTTTTATTATTTATCCATTTATTTGTTGCTTTACGTATATACGAAACGGTTGTATCGTGCTCTTTCATCTGATCTATATAAACTTGTTCCATTTTTTTTCCTTTCCTCGATTATTTGTTTCTCTCGAAATTTGACATACTTGAAAAAAAACAAAATATATACATATTTATATATATATATATATATAATTTTACTTTTTTTTTTTTTTTTATACTTCAAGATTTTCATATTTTTTTAAGCATTTCCTCATTGAGATCATTAAATCTTTGCACTTTAAAATTGTCCACAATCTTCCTACTGAACATTCTACAAATTCATCAATTTCGGCTCTAAAAAATGGAACACGTAAATATAGAATTATATATATATATATATATATATATATATGCGTATATATTTATTTATTTATTTATGCCTTTTGTACCTGCACTTGTTTCTCAATTCTAAGGCCAATATTTTTTGCGCTTCTTTTTTCTCCTTTTGCTCTATTACTATAAAGAAATATATTTCGAATGCATATAGTTGAATTAGACTTACAAAGGTACACATAAAAAAGAAATTAAATACAAAAATATTTAATAAAATTTATGAATATTTACATAAAATTTCATACATACACACAAACATATATATATATATATATATAATCATTTATTTATTTAATATCTTTATGTATACGTGTTGATTCTTTTATTTCGAAATATGGAATCCTCTTATTCCTATTATTCTCTATAAAATCCTTTGGCAAAGATTTTTCAAACTCTTCTTTCTTTTCCTCATCATAATTATTCTTTATTATTTTTTGTTCTTCCGTTCTTCTTATGGGAGTCCATATTTTTCTCATTTTTGTTTTCTTTTTTTTTATGAATTTACATAATTATGAGATTTATCCGTCAGTTTTTTATTTTAAAAATTTTAACAAAAGGATATAAATTTTTTTTTTCTTTTTTTGGTTTTATGGAAATAATATTTTAAAAGAAATGTATACTCTTCTTATATGCCTTTTTATATAAATGTGTGTTTTAATACTATATTTTATTATATTATAATTTTATAAATCTTAGCATAAAATAAATTAGGGATATTATAAAAGATAACCTTTAACAGAAATGTTCCCATATATTTAACGTATATACCAAAAAAAAAAAAAAAAAAAATTATACATATATATTATATATATATATATATATATATATTAGAATGTTTCTTTTTTTATAGAATTTTTTTTATATAAATTCTCCAAAAAAAAGTATACATATATATATTTGTATCCATTACAAATTTGTTCTCTTTTAAATTCACATTTATGTTTTATATAATTATGATATTATCGTTATGTTAAGTTTTAAAAATAAGCACAATAAAAGAATAAGATAAAGGAAGTGTTTATTTTAATTATAAATAAAATAAAAATTAAATATTTCCCACATTAATAAAATATACATACATATATATATATATATATATATATATATAATATATATTTTTATGCAAATCCTAATTTTTCATATTTTTACAATTTAGTATAAATTGTATAATTTTTAAAACAATCATATACCCAAAAATATATTCTAAATTAATATAATAGTTAAAAAAAAGAAAAAAAAAAATAGGATACGATGAATATATATATATATATATATATATATATTTTTATAACACAAAAAAAAAATAAATAAATAATAAATAAATTAAATATTATATATATATATATATATATATATATATATTTCAATTCGTATATATAATAAATAAATGGAACAATTACTATAAACATCCATTTTATTAAAGGTTATAAAAAAAAAGGAATATATAAAGTATGCAATTTTACATTTTAAAATGTTGATTAATATTTTTATTGATGAAATAAAATATTTAAAATGATATATAAATAGACATTTATCACATCATTATATACATATAATATAATATATATATATATATATATAATATTATATATATATTTTTTATATATCCTTATTTTTCACATAAGGGCAAGTTAAATTGTGTAGCCACTTTATTATATCTTTCCTTTATCTGTGGATGGTGTAAAACAACACCATTAAGTTGGTTTCCTAAAGTTATCCAATTACTCCTACAATTATGAGGTCTTCCGAAAAGTTCTATTTTTAAATTTTGAGGACATAACCTTTCAATTAATGAATAAATTTCATCAGGTTTTCTTGATGTTTCTCTAACCTCTGATACGATAACATTACAATCAATATTTCTATTTATAATTGGGTTTCCTTTAATACCAACTAAACAATGTTCTTTTGAATGATTTAACCAATGACCTGTTCTTCCTGTTCTTATAATTCTTTGTAAATGATTCGTTTTTACCCACAATATTTCTTCAACTCTTTTATATCCCCATATTTGTAAACATTCTCGAGCTAATTCCATGGCTCTTCCAGTTACCCATAAAAAGATCATACCTTCATCTTGTATTAACTGTACAGGTAAAAGTTTCATTTCATTATCTGTCATGGTTCCATATGGTAAATCCATATGTATATCCCATGGTGGATCTGCCATAACTACACTAACATATTTATTAAAAATACTTAAATCGAAATTTCTTAAATCACATCGTATCCATTGAGGACCATAAACATTCTCTTTAATATTAGAAGAAAAGCTTAATTTAGATTGACTTAAATTTTCTTGTGTATTCATATTCATCTGCTGATCATCCTTATCAACAGCATAATGAACAAATTTACATGTTTCAATATGTCTGCATGTATCTAAATAAGAACAATCTCCTAATGATACATCAGTATGTTCTGATATAATTTTTTTAAAATGAACTTTATTACATTCCTTATTATGCTTTTGACATACTTTTTTGGTTAAATAAGGACATATAATTTTTACTGAATCATCTTTTTTTTGAAATTTTTTTATTCTCATTTCTTCAATAACAGTTGGTGCTTCAATTATAGAAAGGATATTTGTTTTTTCTTCTTTGATTTTTTTTTCTTTTGCAGTTGGCTCATTTAATAAATTTTCTAAATAATTTATTTTATTATTTTTATTTTCTTCTTTATATTTCATTTCATATTCATTCGAGTAGTTTTTTTGTAAAACAACTTTATTATTTACATTTCCCACATTTTTCTTTTCACTTTCTTGAACTACACCACAATTATAGGGATTAAAATTGACATTATAATTATTATAATGATAATTATTCATATGCATATTATTATTATTATTATTATTATTCATAAAATTTATATTTTTATGTTCCATCAAGGGTGTGGTAAAATAATTTTGCTCTTCATTTTTATTAAGCCTTCCATCATACATATTTATATTACCAACTCCATCATGTTTAAAATTATTATTTATTAAATATAAATATTTAAATATTAATTTTTTTATATTATTTATATATATAACCTTAATAACAATGTTTATACCTACATGTTCGATATCAATACACTTTTCATCTATTCTTATTTCTTCATGTCTTTTCTCAAAATTATTATCTTTATAATTTGGATTTCCTTGTGTTAAAGTATTTACATTTTCATCGGATAAATATATTAAAATATTATTTAATATATTAATTTTAAATAATTTTATATTTTTACGATTTTTACTTTTCATATCTCGTAACATTTCAACGGATGTTACTGATGTATTCATACTACTTTGGTTCATATTAACCTTTGAACACATATCTAATAATAATTTACATACATAAAATAATAAAATTAAGCTATCATTAATATCTATATTGTTTAAATCTTTTAGATATTCATTTATATTATTAGTAGAATTCACCATTTTACTACTGTTATTTATTAATACATTGTTCTCTTTATTTACAAATGCGTAATCATTATTATATTGTAAATTAGTACTTGATCTTTTTGTTTTATTACTTAATATATCTTGTTCATTCTTATTATTTAATTTTCTATGATCATAAGGTGATTTTCTCAAATCTCTGTTTTCATTTTTTATATCTTTATTATTATAAGAGCTTAACATGTTATAATTATTACTTTTTAAATGTTTCCTGTCATTATCTATATATTCACCACGATCATTTTTTTTAAAACTCTCTCGTGTTCTATTATCATTTTTTATAAAATCTCTTGATCTACTTTCCTTTTTTATATTATCGGATTTACTATTTCCTTCATTTTTCCCTGTATTACTTATCTTTTCACCTATATCAATTAAATTTATATTTTCTAAAAGTTCTCTTTTTCTTTTCAAATATTTTTCTCTAGCCAATGACATTTTTTTTTTTTTTTTTTTTTATTCTTTCTTTCCAAAATATTTTACTTAATGTTTCTACTTCAAATTAAATATTCTTGGCAAAAGAGTTGATGGAAAAAAAAAAAAAAAAAAAAAAAAAAAATAGAAAGAAAGAAAGAAAGAAAGAAACAAACAAACAAACAAAGGAAAAGAAAAGAAAAGTAAAGAAAAGAAAAATGATTTTATAATAAATTCCGATATTTGTTTTATTTTTTTTTTTTCACTTTATACTTTAAATATTTAAATTCATCATTTTGTTCAAGTATAATATTATTACATATATAAAACCTTTATATAATATATATTATATATATATATTTTTAATGTTAAATTAATTTTGTAGTAATATTTATAATATTTTTTTTAAAATTATTTATTTTCATAATTTTTTTTTTTTTTTTTTTTTTTTTTTTAAGATAAAAACATATATTTTATAAAAATATATTGCATAGATAGATTATATATTATTCATTATTAATTCATGAATGTTATTTTATAAATTAAGAATATATATATATATATGTATATAATATAATATATATATATAATATATATATGATTATTGCATTAATATTATTTTACACATATACAATATATTATATATATATAATATTCTTAAGATTTTATTTTTTAAGGAAAAAAAAGGAAAATGATTTTTATTCAACGTATTCTTTATTTACATATTTATTATTATATATACAAAGAATGATTTTTTTTTTTTTTTTTTTTTTTTTCTTATTTTGCTTTATTGTTTTTTAAAAAAAAACATTATAATAATAAATAGTACGTTGTAAAATTATATATATATATATATATATATATATATAGTTTATTATATATATATTTTTTCAAAAAATTAATTAAAATATAATTGATTTTATATTTATTAATATATTTAAAAACTTATAAAAATATATAGATAATAAGAACATTACTCGTTTTTAAAAATTTATGTTCCCGCATGACATTACATATATATATATATATATGTATGCATGTTGTTTTTTATTTAATTGTACGAATTAAAAAAAATAAATATTCATATTAGTATAATGTTGTTTCCTTTGTATATTTGAAAATGTCCAAAAAAACGGAAAAAAAAAAGAAAAAATAAAATAAAATAAAAAAAAAAATTATATAAAAATTTAAGAAAACATGCATCTAACATATATATATATATATATATATATATATATATATATATATAACATATAAATATATATGAATATATGAATATATTTGTATAATTCTATTTTTAATAGTCTATATCCGTTTTAATATTTGGCTTAATGAATTTAAACTTTTTGTATTTATTTTTTTTCTTTTTCATATTTTTAATTTTTTTCTTCAAGTGGTCATTTAATTTAACTTGTTGAGGTGTAACATAATTTTGATATTTTTCATTTTCATAAAGAATTCTACCTTTAAAACATTCCTCAAATATTTTAATAATATGTAAAGTAAACTGGGGACCTATTTCAACCAGCTGCTGTTTATTAACATTATTTGAATCAGCTAATGTTACAGGTAAGATTTGATAATGTCTAAAATATATTAAATCATTTACATAAAAAAAATTATAACAATGGTCATAAAATGGCTTGCTTAGTGGATGATAATTTGGTACTCCAAAAACATGAATAAACATTTCTTTAATTAATTTTAAATGATCTAATTCATCAAAGTGTTTACTAAATATTAAAAGAGGTCTTGAATATAATAAACAATTACCTGAAAATAATAAACTATGTAAAGGAATATAATCTAATATTTCAAAATATAAAGATGGACCTGTTATACTTTTACATATCCATAAACAATAACGTTTTCTTTTTACATCAAAAAATATTATATTGTTACAATTTCTACTATAGCTTATATCATTTAATTCACTTTTAGGGACTTTTTTATCCCATTTATTTTCCATCTTATGGTGAGGTAATAACAATTTTAAATTATCAATAAATGATTTACAACCCTTTTTTTTTAGGGGAGATCGTACTATTAATACTCTTTGTCTATTTTTCCATAGTTCGTTCTTTTTAATGTAACTTGCGTCTTTTAATAAATATGGATCTTCATCAATTTGTAAGTTATTCTGATCCTCCTCATTATCTTCATCATTATTATTATCATCATCATTATTATCATCATCTTCATCCTCATTATCTTCTTCATCATCATCATCTTCTTCATCATCATCATCTTCTTCATCATCATCATCTTCTTCATCATCATCTTCTACATCATCATCTTCTACATCATCATCTTCTACATCATCATCTTCTACATCATCATCTTCTACATCATCATCTTCTACATCATCATCTTCTACATCATCATCTTCTTCACCATCTTCCGTTTCATTTATAACCATTTCATTCAATTCACCCACTTTTGTAACATTCTCACTACTCCCAAGTTCCTTCGTTTCGTTTTCCAATCCATTGGTCCTTTCGTCATAACACGCATCATCCACTTCGTTCATTTCATTTTCCTCATTCATGTTGAAATATAAATTTCAAAAAAAATGATCACAAAATATACACTTAAATATAGGTACAATAAAAAAAAAAAATAAAAATATAATTACAAGATAATATTTTTTCCTGCTATCAAATTTTTATATATTCTCCTCAAAGAAAAAATATAAATAAATGAAGTAAATTAAAAAAAAAATTTTCTTTTTCTTCTTCTTTTGTAATTCCTTATTTATACATATTTTACTATATTTTCATAAAAATAAATTGTCATATTATATAAATATATATACCAAACCATAATTATATAGCCCTCAACATATTTTTATGATGTTTTTTCTTTTTAAATGTGATACGTAATTAAATATAATAATATATATTAAATATTATATTTTGTAATATTTACTTTCATGAGGTTTAATAAATTATAAAGAGAGAATAAAAAAAAAAAAAAAAAAAATTTATCCATATACAAATTATTAATTTATTTTTATTTTTTATTTCCCTTTGTATATATTATAAAAAAATAATCTACATAATTTTATATGATGATAATTACAATATAATATTTATAATATATATTATTTGTTAAGAGAAAAAAAAAATAAATATATACCTTCTTTTTGAGAATTGAATAAATTGTTTAATATATATATATATATATATAAATATATTATACATTTATGGTGAAAAAAAATGTTGTATTTAATTAGATTTAATATATATATATAAAAAATAGCGTATTTAAAATAATATATATATATATATATTATTATTATTACAAAATGACGGATATTATAAAAGTATATATCTATATATATGTATATATATATAATATTATTTTACTATATATATATAATATATAAATGTAAATGCATATAGTATCTATGTATATTATATATATATATAATATTAATTACATATCTAAGTTTTCTTTTCTTTTCTTTTTTTTTTTTTTTTTTTTTATTTTTTATAGAGAGCCCGTTATATATTATATATTAAAATTTTTTATAATAGCATTTATATACAATATTTTATTAACTAAAAGAAAAAAAAAAAAAAAAAAAAAAAAAAAACGAGGAAATTTATATTTCTTTAACAACATTTTAATTAAAATCATGATAATACAATTTCAAATCATTTTGTAATTATATAAATAAATATATATATATATATATATATATATATGTACTTTTAAATTAGGAATATTCTCATTTATAAATATATCTTATTTTTTAAATTGGTATAAAAAAAAAAAAAAAAATAAGAAACCGTTGATTAAATAATACATATATAATATAAATATATTTTATAAATATATATTTATATATATATATATATATATTTATAACGTATATCATTTTAAAGAATGAATGGGAAAAAGGATGATGAGCTGATTATAGAAGGTGAACATAATGATAAAATGAAAAGCCCAGGCAAATCTTTAATCCCTTGTATTAAAGAAAAATTCAATGAAACCAATTTAAAAATGAAAATTGTAAAAAAGGTTACTTTTATAGATGAACATGAAGATTATATAAAAAATAAAAAAGAAATAGAATGTGAAAGTGAATCCAATAGTTATTGTAAGAAAGAAGATGAGAATGATATAAAAAAAAAAGAAGATATAGATGAAAAAGAATCTATATTGGAACAATTGAATGGTAATATATCTAACGAAAAAAATGGGTATCATACTTATGAAAGTAAAAATTGTGATTTTAATTTTAAATATGATGATACAGATAATATAAATATGTATGAAGAAAATATAGAAAATGATATTCATTTAAATAAAAATAATTATTATCATTACAATAAATATATGAATTTAGATTATAAAGATAATATTACAAATGAAAAGGTGATATATGAAAAATATGATAAAAGGGAATATTCAGAGAATCATATACATCCTTCTACTATTATGAATGGTTTTTCATCTTTGAAGAACCAAGAAGAAAATTATAGTACATATGAAAATAATAATATTATAGATAACATAAATGAAAATCTTAATATTTCATATTATAACCAAATGAATGGCAATAATGATTTAAGTACTAATAAAGAAATAAATGAATATATAAATGAGAAAGATGAAGAAAAAAGAAAAGGGATATTAAAAAATGAATCACCTGATTTTAACAAATCATACAATGATAGTTTAAATAATTATTTATCATCATCTTTTGTAGATATTTTAAATACCTTAAAGGATGTTAAAAATGAAAATAATGATGGATCATATATTAATAGTAATGGTAGTTATATAAATAATCCAGAAAATTCGAATTCTAATAATAATGATGATACTAATCTAAGATATATTTCATGCATACTTTGTGGTGATAGTATTAAAGCAAATACGTCAAAAATGTGCCATAATTGTATATTACAAAACATTGAAAGTAATAGTATAAATATAAATAAAGATACTTATTTAATATATTATTGTCGTGAATGTAAAAGATATTTACATAATAGATGGGTATATTGTGAACTCGAAAGTAAAGAATTGCTAGCTTTATGTTTAAAAAAAGTAAATAAATTGAAAAAATTAAAAATATTAGATGCCAAGTTTTTATATACTGAACCTCATAGTAAAAGATTAAAAGTACATGTAAGTGTACAAGAAGAACTAATTAATAATTTTATTAGTGAAATGGAAATAATTATACATTATGTTATTAAATATACACAATGTGATGATTGTAAAAAAAAATATACACCCTACACTTATAATACATGTGTTTCTGTTAGACAAAAAGTAGAACATAAAAAGACCTTACTTTTTCTAGAAAACCTATTATTAAAATGTAATATGAATGAAAATATTATTAATATTGTTTCTAATCCAGATGGTTTAGATTTCCATTTCTTATCAAGAACAGATGCATTAAAATTTTGTGATTTTATATTAAGTAAAACTATGTCAAAATGTAAAAACTCTAAACATTTAATAAATCATGATGCTAATAATAATACATATAATTATTTGTATACATTTTCGATAGATATATGTCCAATATGTAAATATGATTTAATATTCTTCCCAAAAGGTCTGGCAAACAAATATGGTATAAAAAATGTATTCTATTTATGTATACATGTATCTATATTTATTATCTTAATAAATCCTTTTTCGTCAGCTAATCATGTCTATGTATCTCCAGAAAGATATAATAAAAACCCTTTTCTACCTCTTCTAAGTAAAGCCGATGCAAAGGTCTTTTTAATACTCAACATTGAATATATTAATGACGATGTAAATACAAATAATCACAAAAATAATAATATGAACCCTTCCATATCAAACAATGATAATATCAATCTCAATGGTCATACTAATATTTGTAAAAAAAAAAATAAAAAGAGGAAAAATAAAAGAAAAAAGGGAATCAACACAAAAGATGACGACTCAGATAGTATCGAAGAAGATAACCATTTGTTATCAAACGATGTGAATAATAATCATTATAATTATAGTACAAATAAAAATAACTTAAAAAGAAAAAAAAAAGATTCCAATAATTTAGAAGATATTAATAAAAATTCATTTGTGTTCTCTTCATCGGATAATGAAGAAGAAAATCTTCATAAACCAAACGATTTTGATAAAAATTCAGATATCTATACAGATGGAAAAAGTGCCAAATCTTCATCCAGGAAAGTTAAATTAGATAAACTCGTTTATGCCTTTGTAGAATTATATGATGAATCCAATGGAACTACTATATTAACAAAAACGTGTAATGCTAAACATCTGAGACCAGGAGATTATGTTAATGCATATGATTTAAGAAAACATTCTTTTGATAACGAAATAAATTTATTTCTTGAAAAAAATGATAATTATAATATTATAATTATTGATAAAGTAAAAACAAAAGAAAAAGAAAAAATAGAAAATTATTTACAAGTTCAAAATAATAATATTGAAACATTGAAAAGGACTAATGAACAAGATATATTTAATAGAATATTATTAAATAATTGTAAGGCTCTTGAAAATATGGCAATAACGTCAACGTGAGCATTTTTAACTTTTCATGTGCATAAGGATTATATGTATATATATATATATATATATATATATTTATATATTTATATATATTTGTATAATTTTATGATATAGAAATAAATAAATAAATAAAGTAAAATAAAAAATAAATATAAAAAAATAATAATAAAATATTCTTAATTATATTTTTTTCATATTCCTAAAATATGTGAATACATTTTGTATATGTCTGTGTACATTTAATAACCACCTTATATATATATATATGTATATATTTATAATATATTTTTTTTTTGAATTTACATGTGTTTTTTTATATTCTAATTTTTTTTTTAATATGTTATTATTAAGACACACACACAAAAAAAAAAAAAAAAAAAAAAAAAAAATTAAATAAAAATTAAATAAAAAATTAATAAACAAAACAATAATGTATATATATATATATATATATATATATATATATATATATGTTTTAGGTTTAATATATCAATTTGGTATTACAAATAAGGGAAGACATATATACATATTATATGTATTGATGAATTAAAAAAAAAAAAAAAATGTTTATATTTAAAAATTATTTATAACTGATTATTTTTTAAAAACTCTTTTACATTATTGACAGTTGATATATCATATGGGTCTGTTTGAATATTATGTTGTTTATCTTTTTCTTGAAACATTTTAACCAAAATATTATTTTCAACAATAGCAACAAATCTCCAAGGTCTCATTCCCATAAAAAAATTAGATTTGTCTACTAACATATTCATACTTTCTGTAAATGAACTATTACCATCACTTATATATTTTATTTTTTTTATATCCATACTTTTAAACCAACTCTTTAATACATATATATCATTATTAGTAATACAATAAATGTCATCAAAATTATTCTCTTTTATAAAATAATCATATTCTTCTTCATATCCTGGTATCATTTTTGTACTGCAAGTAGGCGTAAATGCCCCAGGTAAACTGATTAATAAAATCTTTTTGTTATTAAATAATTCATGTGTATCTATTGAAGTAAAATCGTTTGGGCTCCCATCGGTATCAGATATGTTGTTCATATTTCTTACGTCAATCTTGAAAAAAAAAAAAAAAAAAAAAAAAAAAAATATATATATATATATATATATATATAGATTTATACATTTATATATCTATCCATTTATTTATATATTTATTTATTTATATTAAGTGTGCATTTATAATATTATTATACAAACCATAACTTTCACGTTAGGAATAAGATCATTTTCTTTTATATCATTTTCCAAATCTATATTTTTGGATTCATAAACTTTTTGGGAAAACCGATTCTTCGAGTTTCCTCGCTTGGATACTATATTAATAGAATGCTTAATTAAAGCATTTTTAAAACAAAAAGTAAGAGGTATTAATATAACAGTAAATATTAGTATTGTTCTTCTCATTCTCATTTTCAACTATTCAAATTATATATTACACAAAAAACATAAAATAATATAATATAATATAATATAATATAAACATTCAAAAATTATATATACAACAAAAATATATTTATTTTTAATATCGTTATTATTTAATATATATATAATATATATATATCATTTTTATCCTGTAAATTCTTATGAATCTCCAAAAATTTTAGAATATAAAAAAGTTTGTTTAATGAAAAAAAAATTATATATACACATACAAGTTCATTTTATATCCTATAAATATAAAGTAAAAGTATTCCTTGAGAAATATAATCCTTAAGGAATCTCTTCATTCATATAATAAAAAGAACAGAAAAAGAAAAAAAAAAAAAAAAGTACACAAATTTTAAAAATTAAATATTATAGGGACCGATAAGATATATCATATTAATAACATTTATCATTTTATTTTTTTCTTATTTTTTTTTATAATAAATACATATACATAAATACAAATACACATTTATATTTCAAAAATGTAAAGTAAGTAACCATTTTACATTACTGCTTTTCTCATAAAAAAATTAAGAATACTATGATAAATAAAAATATATTAATTTTATATATATAATATAATATTTTGTAAGGCGAATAATAATAAATAAATGTGTACTTAAAAATATTATATTACATTATATATAATAATTCAAGTGATAACACAATCAAATATAAACATATACATACTATATATATGCACCCAATCAAATAAGTAAAACAATATATTACATATTAAATTTTTAATTAAATTATTATCATAATATATATATGATAGAAAGAGTTAGAATTCATATAAAATTAAAATATATTCTATATATAGAAAAGATGATAATAAACATGACTAATAATAGTCCATCTGTATCTATATATATATATAAAAAAAAAAATGCATAAATAAATAAATATAAATATAAATAAATATATATATATATTTTTGTTACTTATATAGACATTATTTTAAACAAATGTGCTCTAAGCATATATTTACATTTATTCATATATATAACGGTAAAATCATCTTAAAAAAAAAAAAAAGAATGAAAAAAAAAGAAAAAACACATACATGCATATACACATATAACTATTTAAAATGTATACATAAAAAAAAAAAAAAAAAAAAAAAAGTACAACTTTTGTTATCTCATCATATACTTAATGCTAATTTAATTTAATTTATTTTAATTTATTTTAATCCTCCAATACTGTACCATACACTTTTATGGTATTAATTCCACCATCTGGATATATATTTAAACGTAAATGTGTTGATATTAGATTATCGTTCATGGATGTTTTGTTCAATATTTTATTAATTGAAAAAAAATTTATATGATTTCCTTTAATATATGATAAGGGTAATAATTGTACCCATTGGATATTTTGAATATGATCATTAAAGAATTGTATTTGTTTTGTTTTTTCCTGTGGATGTATTTCTTTTAAATTACAAGAATCTATAGAAACACATAAAGGGGAATTATATTCATAAAAAATAGTATTTATTTCTATATATTTTATATTAGTAATATAACTTAATTTTATTATACAATAATTATTATTTAAGAAAATAGATGATATATTATTTAATGATAAATTTTCTACATAACGTAAAGGTCGATTAATTGATCTTCTTGTTTGCCATCCCATAACATATTCAGAATTATGATCAATTAAAATATTCTCAGATTTTCCATAAAATTCATCTGTTGTATATACAATATTTGCACCATCTAATATATTACAAACATTTATAGTCTTTTTATAATTTTTTTTCCTTGCTTTCTCATTATTTTTTATTTCTCCATATACTCTTAATTTATTAATACCTCCATCAGGTAATAAACATACAATCAAATGAGTAAATATTTTATTACATGTATTTATATTAAAACAATTATGATTATAATTTTTAAAACCTGGATTCATTCTCTCATCTTCTAATATCGATACCCATTGATATTTCTTATGTAATTCGTTATATATTCGTTTTTCTACTGAATAATCATTATCTAAAAATAGAGTACTTGTATTATAATAATTATTATAGTCATAATTTAAAGTATCCTTTTCTCTATTATGTGTTGTATTTACATTCTTTTCATTTATCTCATTTTTTCTTATTCCATTTCTAAAATATATACTATCATACCACTTGTTACATGTAGTATTATTATTTATTCCTTCATCATTATCTTTATTTTTCTTATGATCATCATTTTTCCCCTTGTTAAGGTATTCTCCTTTTATATTATTCATATCCGTATTTTCCTCTTGTGAAATATAAAAGGAAGAATTTTTATTTGACAAACACATATTATATATATTAGGATGTCTATTAGCTATCTCTCTAGTAACATCGACTAAGGTATATAACTTATTGTTAATATAACGATATTCATTTCCGTTAGTAATAAATGATGTCGACTTAGGATTATTTTTTAAATTCTTCAAATTATCATTGTATCTTAAGATTTCAACATAAGATTCATATTCATGATCAGATTTATCCATTGCTTCTATTAAAATTGGTTCATAAAAATATTTATTTCTTTTAAAATATGTTTTGCCATCTATTGTTAGTTCAATTTCATTTCTACCTTTCAATACATTGTTATTATTATTATTATCATTATTATTATTTATTTCTTTTTTTTTTTTATTATTATCACTATTGTGATTATCATCGTTTCTGTTTTTATTAAATATAATACTATCATTCGTATCATTTTTATAATTTTTATCATTCTTTTTTTCATTATCATTTATTACTGTGTCGTTTAAACCATCTGTGTAATAAGAATATGTATTTTTTTCTAATATAAAAGAATTATTCTTTTTTTGATCATATCGGATTTCATCTACATATTTTGAAAAAGACGATGGATTTAAGAGTAATTCATCTTCAATATATGCACCTTCAATAGAAATATAAGGAGCATAATTTCCTAAAAAATTATTTGTATCAATATCTATTCCTTTAATCAATGTAGGTTTACATAATTTTATAACACAGAAATCGAAATATTTCTTTATTCTCCTTTTAGTTAACCAACCAGGACATTCATATTTTGTAGGTGTAATATATTTATAATGTAATGTATTTATAAACTTTTTTGCTTCATTAGCTTTTGGAAATTCTCCAAATTGATATAAGTCTAAATGATTTCTTGATATTTCATTATATTTGCTATAACCATATTGATTATGATTAATATTATCATTATTACTATCATTATTATTATTATTATTATTATTATCATTATTTATATATAAATTTTTGTTTAATATATTATATAAATCATTTGATATATATTCATAATATCCCTTCTCTGAATTATTATTAAATGGTTTATCTTTTAATATATTTTCACATTTCCCATATGTCTCATCTGTTACATAAATAATTTCAGAACCTAATACACTAGAACAACAATTTACAAAATTAAAAAACATAGGAACGTCATCATAATTAGAAGATACGTTTGAATGTCTTAATATATATTTACTTCTTTTAGATACAACCGTATTACTACTATTCGTTGTTTCATTAATACTTGGATATAATACCATTTTAGAGATAACACTATTATTATAAGATATATTATTTTGACTACTGTTATTATTATATTGACTATTATCATTATTACCTTGGCTATTAATATCATTATATGAACTATTAATTTTTTTATTTTCACTATTATTATTTTTATCATTTATGTGACCCATTTTTTCCTTCATATCTTTATGAAGACTACTATCATAATCACTAGAATTTACATTCATTTCAAATATATTATTATAATTTTTATTACCAATTATATTATCTAATTCGTGTATATTCCTCCTTCTCCTTTTATTTGTTGTTATATATTCATTTTCTTCTTCTTCTTCTTCTTCTTCCTCTTCATTATTACGCTTATAATGATTATATTTCTTCTTGTAATAATTTTCAGCATTATTTATTTCATTATTATTTTCTTTCTCATAATATTTATCTTCTTCATATTTTTCTTTATGATAATATTTTCTATTTTTATATTTATCATCATCAAAAGAAACGCCATCCATTGGTCCATTTCTTATATCATTAAACTTCCACTCTTCATTATCAGCTTTTCTATTTTTATATAAATTCATATAATAACCTCTTCTCATGTTGTTCTCTTTCCTTCGATAATTATAACTATCACTCAACGAATCATATAAAACACCCTTCTCCTTACTATTTTGAATTTTCCCATAATATGTTTTCAGTGTTTCTTCATTCAGTGGTAAGGTTTTTAAATTACGCACGTTTGGTTTCTCATTAAATATATCACTTTTGTATATCAAAAAATTGTTATCTATATATTTGGACATGATATTTTTTTTCTTGCCATTAGAAAAATTGCCATCATTAGTACGATCATAGTAATTATTATTATTATTATTATTATTATTATTATTAATATTATTATTATTAATATTATTATTATTAATATTATTATTATTATTATTATTATTATTATTATTAATATTATTATTATTAATATTATTATTATTAATATTATTATTATTATTATTATTATTATTATTATTATTATTATTATTATTATTATTAGTAGTAGTAGTAGTAGTAGTATCATTTTGTATTTCCTTCCTTTCCTCATATATCCTTTTTCGATTTCTAATTTTTTCATCCAGTTCTCCTAACCTATTCTTAAATGAATTCATATAATTTATCTCCTTATCAGTTATCTCTTTATTATTCCTGAATTCATAATTAGAAAAATTCTCCCACATTCCTATTATTTGCTTCTTCTTAAAATTATACTCCCTTTCATTAGTGTTTATATTTTCATCCATCTTACTCATAATTCCTGATATACCTTCAAACTTATTTGAAATACTTTTCCCATATTTTTCAGATTCAATTTCATATGTTTTTTCTTTACGCATATCACATTCTCCAGTTTTATTGCTTAGAACACCCTGAACGTTTTCTATATTTTGTTGGATAATCTCTTCTTCATCATAAAGGTCTTCCTCTTCATTCACATCTTCCTCTTCATTCACATCTTCCTCTTCATTCATATCTTCCTCTTCATAAATATCTTCAACTTCGTTATCATTTTCCTCCTCGTTTGTCTCTTCTATGATAACACATTCTCCTTCATTAGTGTCATCATCAATGGTATTATCCTCTTTATTTATTTCTTCTATACTTTCCATCTCCTCCTCACATTGCATGTCGTCTTCATATTCCATATTTTCCTCACTTCCCATATCTTCTTCATTTCCCATTTCATCCGTTCCATTCATATCCTGTTTAATTATCCTATTATCATTTGAATTATTCACTTTCACAGAATTTAACGAAACACGTGACCCCCTTGACATATATTCAAACATTTCTTTTGTATTATCTACAAAATTATTCTTTTCACTCCCATTTATCTCTACTTCATTGTATTTCTGTTTTTTATTAAAATCATCCATTTTTCTTTTCTCCCTAAACAGATTTTTATTACTATTTCCTAAAATATGTTTATTAACACTAATTTCACTTTCTCTATCATTAAAAACCGGTTTCGCTAAAATTAGTGGAGAGGAACCTTCTTCATATCTTTTAAGCAAAGAATCGTCATTATTATTATTTAATTCACAAACATAAGAACTCTTATCATATTCCGATTTTGATAATACATGATAATTATTTGATATGGACTTATTACTAGCACATGGTATATATTCATGTTCTTCCATATTTTGTATCCTTTCCTTTTTCAAATCTTCATCATTGATTTTACTTGATATTATATGTTTGGTTGATTCATCATTTGTAGTTTTATTATTTAATGTACTGTAATTATTACTTAACCTTTGTACTTCTTCAGCATCCAATTCATCTTCTTTATCTACTACGTCCTCGTCTTCTAGGTAATCATTTTGTTGTTCTATGTCTTCGTTGTATTCTTCAATCTCTTCATTCTCTTCATCACCCTTTACATCATTCTCTAGATCCTCCAACTCATTAGTATCATCATCATGTCCTTCTTCATGGTTACCTTTTACATCAACACCAGCTTCCACATTATTAACAGAATCATTCATATTGTTTTTCAAACTAGATTCATAGTTTGAACCAAAAATTTCTTTCAATATCATATTTTTGTTTAATAATTTATTTTCTTTTTTATTATCCTTACCAAAGGATAATTTCCTCTTATACATTTTTACTATGTCTGTATTGTATGTATCGTTCGAGCTACATAAAAATTTATTTTTCTTCTCTTTATTAATCTGTATTTTATATTCATTATTAATTGTTTCATAATAAGAATCGTCATATACATTTTTCAAATTATCTCGATCATTGTACATTTTTTTTTGTTCTTCCATATTTACAACATTATTAACTAGTATATTTTTAGGAATATCCTTTTCATCTTTCTGAATCTCATTATTAAAGTATATTTGGTCACTTATATGATTATACACATTTTCTCTTTCTTCAATTAAATTATCAACATTGTGATTTTTTTCTAAATTTGTTATTTGTTTATAACTTTTTAAATTATCATATCTATCTATATTATTTCCCACCCTAGAATCATCACATACATATTGCTCTCCATATACATTTTCTTCTCCTTGTATATAAGAATTATTATAATTATCATATGGATTGTCTGTACAATTAATATGTTCTACATCTTTATCATATGATAATGTATTCTTATTCAATTCACAATTTGAATTTTCATACGTATCTTTGGTCTTTTTAGTCAATTCATTTAATTGTGTGTCTTTATATTTTCTCATTCCATCATCATTATTTTGTTCTAATATTTGTAATTCATAATTTGTTCCCTTCTTCTTCTCATCATCTAAATATATATTATCATTTAATTGATTATTTAACGCATACATTTTATTCCTATAAAATTGGCTATCATTAGATTTATTAAACTTTTCATTATTTTTATTATGTTGAATATTTGATCTCTTCTTATAGTTTTCATCAGAAGATGAATAAAAATCTTCGACATCATCTTGCTCCGAAATTAATAAATTCTCACTAACATTATTAATAAAATTTATATAATCATTAGTCACATTCTTTTTACAAATTTCACTGTTTCTTGGTAAATTTTTATAATTCTTCCCACTACTCAAGGTATCATTTGTTATTCTACCTACAGATGAATTATCATTAGAACTGGTCGGTTTAGAAAAGTTATCATTTATTTCTTCATATGATTCAGAATTATTTAAATTAATATTCTTATCATTTGTATTATTCATATAATTTTTCTTTTCTTCATGTACACTATAAATTTCATGGTTACTTATTGATTCCGATTTTTTCCTTCTATTCATTTTATCAATTGTCATATCATAATCATCTTTGCTTAATTCACTATCAGAAAGATATTCTTTTGAACTTTTCATTTCTTTAGAAATATTAGTTTTATAAAAATTATTATCATAAGAATATTCCTTATGATTATCTTGATTAATATAATATTCATTGTTAATATGTATATGGTTATTGCTTTTAATATTTTTATCTTTTAAATTATATTTAGAGGGATAAAAATCGACTTGTTTATATGTTTCATCTAACCCTTTCATATTTTCAAAATCACCAAGGTTTCTTTTTTTATCATGCATAACCATATCATTATATGATAATATTAAATTTGAATTTTCATTCAATTTTATTTTTTCCATTTCATTATTTTTGTCATCACGAATGTTTCTATTTATAATAACATTCATATTATTATTATTATCATCATCACTTTGTTCATTTACAGGACCAGTGTCTTCATTTACTTCTTGTATATTTTTTCTCACAGCACTACATCTCTCTTTATTTTGCCTACTATTTATTTGTCTTGCATGTTTCTCAATATTATTATTATCATCATCATAATCATTATTACCACCATCATTATCACCATCATTATCACCATCATTATCACCATCATTATCACCATCATTATCACCATCATTATCACCATCATTATCACCATCATTATCACCATCATTATCACCATCATTATCATTATTATCACCATCATAATTCTCTTTAATGTTAAATTCGTTTATATCTTTCTTACTTTTGGCATGAGTATTCAAATTACCTTTGACACATTTATTATCCACATCTTCATTTAAAAGAGTGTTTTGTCGTCTCATTAATGTCCTGCGGTCATAAATATTTTTTTTCGTCTTCTGATTATAATTAATACTTGATGTAGTATCCAAATTTCTGGAACTCTCAAAAGATATATCATTAACTTTTGAATTTCCCTTTTGATTTATATTATATGAAGAATTTTTATGATTATAAATATTCTTAGTACTCTTCTTCTCCTTATTATTATTATTACCATTATAATCATCAATATTTGTTATATTATTCTTTTTTAATTCAGATTTTTTCTTACTTATGTCATTATTCCTTTCATCACTTGTAAATGTATCGCGTTTGGAATTAGTTGATACATTTCTTCTGAACAATTCATAATTTTTCTTAACTCTATTTTGTTTCATATCTATTGTGTTATCATCTTTTTGTACGTCATAACCAATAATATGTTTTCTATTACAATTTTTTACAGATTTTATAAACATGTTATTTTTTTTACTTAACATGGATATTTTTTCAATATTTCTCTCAATAAAATTTTTTTTTTTATTTTTATTATTTACATTTTTACTTAATGTACATGAATTCATTCTTTCCAAATCTTTATTTTTTACATTATCAGCAACTTTCTTATCCAATGAGTGTTCCCTACTCTTGGAATTATTTATTCCTGATTTATTACATAAGCTTACACTTTTCCTTATCTTTTCTATTTTTTCAATATTGAGCTTCTTGAATGGAAACTCTGGATTATTTATATAAGCATTTTCTTTCATATTATTATGAGACATTTTAAACGAGCAAAAAAAAAAAAAAAAAATGAAAAAATATATAAATAAATAATAAATTAAGGAAAGAACGAAAGAACGAAATCAAGGAAGAAAAAAAAATATGTCAAATGAATGAACACATTACAACAACAAAAAAATAAAAATAAAAAATAAACACTAAGAATAATAATTAAAATACGAATATATAAATAAGAATTAAAATAGGAATATATTATTAAGAATAAAAATACGAATATATAAATAAGAATTAAAATACGAATATATAAATAAGAATTAAAATACGAATATATGATTAAGAATAAAAATACGAATATATAAATAAGAATTAAAATACGAATATATTATTAAGAATAAAAATACGAATATATGATTAAGAATAAAAATACGAATATCAATAAGAATAAAAATATAAATAAAAATAAATATAATATATTTAAATTAAAAAAAAAAAAAAAAAAAAAAAAAAAAAAAAAAAAAGGAAAGAATATTATACATATATGTATTATAATTTACAAATTTTACAAGTACTCTTCCTTTTTGTTTAATTTATGTTAATGGTACGTAAATGCATTTATTTTTTTTTTTTTTTTTTTTTTTTACTTTTATATTATCTAATTTGATATATTTTCATAAAATTTATATGTAATATATAAAAAAGCTAGTACACAAAAATATATAATGATAATATATTTGATAAATTTAAGATAAAAAAAAAAAAAAAAATGAACAAAAATAATATATGTATTTTGATATATATATATATATAATAATTATATAATTTAAATGTGTACATTTCAGCATCCCTAAAATTTATAATTATTTATATAAAAATATATAATATATATATATAATAATGTATATATTATATATTTATGCGTATCTTTACAATATCCTTCTTCTGTAAATAAACGTACATTTCATTGAATGTATCAAAAAAAATAAAAATAAAATATATACCTCTTTATATCTTAATCTGTAAAAATACTAATTTACAAAGATAACTTATTATAATATAAAGGATGAGGATTCAATAAAATGAATATTAATTAAATTAAACTTTAATACACATAAGTTCTTTTTACTTTATATATTTTTTAAACATTTATTCTTCTTTGTTTAATCTTTATGACTGTATATATATATATATTTTTTTAATTTTGTATTTATGATTAGAAATTAAATTATTAAAACTAAATAAAAAATAGAAACAAAAATAAATAATATATTCAAAAAAAAAAAAAAAAAAAAAAAAAAAAATTAATAATAATATAATATAAATAATGTGAAAAGATATACAAACAAATATATGTTGTACTTATTATATATACATATATATATTATAATGTATACATTTCTATATAATTTTTTCTTTTTATTCTTTTTTTTTTTTTGGGGTATCCTAAAATATAGGACCCCATATTTATTATTTTTTATTGCACAAAAAAAAAAAAAAAAAAAAAAAAAAAATAAATAAGTAAAAAAAAAAATAAATAAGTAAAAAAAAAAATATATATATATATATAAATGAAAAAGAAAAAATAAATTAATAAAAAAAAAAAATAATAATAATAAATAAATAAAATAGTTAAACAAAACAAAAAGAATAACTTATGCAGTAATATTCCTTTTATCCATCAAAATAAAGGCATCATAAAATTTTTAATAAAAAAAAAAGGAAAATTACATTTTTTTTTTTTTTTTTTAAATTAATATATTTATGTCATCATTTTTGATATATTTATTTAGTTTTTTTCATTTTTTGGTCTATAGTTCCTTTATCAGTGATTTCTAAAAGAAAGAAATAAAAATATATAAATAGGGTATATTTTTATTGATACATGAATATATAACTAAATATATGTTATTTATTATTTTTTTTTTTTTTCTCTTTTATTATGTATAATTACTGTTCATTTTAAGAGGAAATGGTTCGTTTGGGTTTTCACTAGTTCCCCACATTAAGAAAAGAGAATTTAATTCTTCGATTTTTTTCATATTATCATTCTTATCTAACTTGTACATAATACTCTACAAATATAAACAAAAAAAAAACATACATATATATATGTACATATATTTATATATATTATGTTTATCAACTTGTCAAAACATAACTTACATTATTATTATCCGTAACTTTTACTATAATTGTTTCACTAGGTCTATGTAATTTTATGACATATCTTGTCTATATAAAAAAAAAAAAAAAAAAGGAAATAACAAAAATGTGTATAATATGTATATATGTTTTTCTTTTTTTTTTTAATTAAAAAAGTTTTTATGAAAAATATTTTTCATAATATTTATATACTTTATCTGGAGATTTTGAAATAATATTCCTTGTGGTATGAATGAAATCATTCCACGACTCTGCATAAACCACTATAAAAAAAAAAAAAAAAAAAAATATACATATATATATATATATATATATTTATATTTATATTATGATACATCATAATAACGAATATAATAAATAATTTTTTTTTCTTTTTCTTTATATATATATATATATATATATTAAACAATAAAAACTTTGAATAAGTTTCCATTATAAGAATAAACATATAATGTTGTTGTTCATATTATTACATATGTCTTCTTTATAACTTATATAAAATATGTATACATACATAAATATATTATATATATATAATACAATTTATAATATATAAAATATCCCTTTCATTATACATAAAAAAAAAAAAAAAAAAAAAAACATATATAACAAAAAAAAGTACATTACTTTTTTATTACTATCTTATTTCTTATTTGTTCAAATTATATATTTAATCTAATTGTTATATTAAAATTATGAATATTTAATAATATTATTGATATTTTAAATATTTGTATATATATATATATATATAAATCCTAAACAATTCTTATATATTTTTGTCACAATTAGAATATCTTTCCCTTTAGTATAATTTTATAGTCTAATGCAAAAATTCCTTCTTTATGTTTTTTCTTTTTTTCGTTTCATCAAATTATAATATAATCAGTGTAATTAAAAAAAAAAAAAAAAGAAGAAAAAGGAAATGATATAACAAATGGTAATATTAATTAAATAATAATATTAAAAAAATAAATAAATATATACAAATACATAAATATATATATATATATATATATATATATATATATATATATTATAGATAATTTTATCTTTTGAAAGGATATTATCTGCATTAAAAAAAAAAATGTAAAAATATATATTTTTTTTCTTCTTCCTAATAATTATTATGAAAGTATAAAATACAAAAAATTATGTATAACATATATATTATATATGTAAATATTTATATGTATATTTATTATATTAATATGTGGTATATATTGTAATAATATATATATATATATATTATTAAGTTCGTATATAATAATTATTAGGTAAAATATATACAATATATAATACTATATATATTTTATATTACCTATG